>NW_027193014.1:0-137000 GCF_949987515.2 Delphinus delphis
TCTGGAAAAGGAAACCCTCCTTCAATATGCAGACGACATTCTGATCACCAGCCCTACTAAGGAGGCCTCTGAACTACCAAGCCAATAAAGGATAGAAGTTGTCCAAGAAAAAGCTCAAATATCACAGACTGCGGTGACCTGCCTGGGCTTCATTCTCACAGAAGGTCAGAGAAGCCCATCCCAGGAAAGGGAAGAAACCATTTTCAGCCTTACCCCTTTCTAAAACTAGAAGACAGCTTAGGGGTTCCTGGGGAGGCCAGGGTTTGCTGCTTCTGGATCCCTAGCTACAGTCTACTAGCTGGGCCTCTATATGAAACACTGAAAGGAAAAGATGATGATCCTTTTGAATAGAATCCAGAAGTGGCCTTTCAAGAATGGAAAGAGCAGTCAATTCAGACCCTTGCCCTGGAACTCCCTAATTTAGCTAAACCCTTTGACCTTTACATTCCCGGTGAAAGGTGAATCGCCATTGGAGAATTAGTGCAAAAACTGGGACCACTTGAAATGGAACAATGCAAGAATGCCATCCAGGTAGGATAAACTACGGTCACTAAGGGGCTTGGCCCACTGCCACATCTGGCCAAGATACTGGCGGTATCTAAAAACCTGGAAATCAGCAGCCCAAAAGGCCACCTCCCTCCTAAGGGAAAAGGACCCCACGTGGTGATCCTAACCACCAACCATGCCCTGAAGTTGCAGGGTTCGCTCCGTGGGCACACCGACCTCGAGTGAGGAGGCCCTCCAACTCCAACATCCAGAGAGATAACCGGGGGCAACAGGGCACCATGACGACTCGTGTGAACATCACTTGACCTGGAGTTTCTCTCATAAAACAACAAGAGTGTGTCCCAAAAGAGTAGACTACTGCTTGCAGGACTTACTGCACCCAGAGGGGAGGTAATAATCTTGGCGGGGGAACAGTATACCACACTGTCACCATAGAAAAGCCTACAGACACCGTGATGATGATGGCCAATAAGACCGGCTGGACTCCTGTTTACTTCAAAAGGCTGTTGACTCAGTAGCCATCATGGTCCTTGGTCACCACTGACCCTGGACTGTCTGGGAGTTGAGCGGGCAGGGCTCTGACACCTGGTGCTGTTTGTACGTTAATTCAGGGGCCTAACTGAAGAAAGCGCAGACTACTGGTCAGAGCATCTAGGCTGGCAGAGACGGTCAGCCTAAGGTGGCCGAACAAATGTGGGGCGGGGTGAAACCGGCCCCCACAGCGTCTCTGCACATCTCTTTCCTGGACCCTTAAAGGTCATTAGAATCTATAACACTTCCAATGCTGGTGCTCAGGTGGACGAGCAGGGAGGCAGGGGTCCTGGGGACAATCAACGTCACCGGGAGGCTGCTGGGGAGAAGCTCTGACCCTCGCCCCAGGGTATGAGGGCTCCCAACTCAGCACTCAGCAGTTACAGAAGAAGGGTCTGCACCCTCAGCACTCCAAGAATGAGGAACGGGACAAAAGGCAGAGGAGGGGTTTGTCCCCAGCAAAGCCCATTAAAAATCCCTGGGAGATAAAAATAGAATCTGGGCAATAAAGTCAAGTCTAACCTTTTTTATCCTTTGTGCTTTGTCTAATTTCACGTGCTCCTAGGGTCCCGCATGCAGAGGTTCCACACCCGGCACTTCAGACCAGATTTCCTAGTGCAGAATGGCTGGGTCGACACCTCAGCTCCTGGGGCCCAGTGCAGACTCCACGATATAGAGCCTGAGCTACAGCCAACCCGGCCCTCGAGAGCTCCGCCGCCTCCCTCCCTCCCACTGACTCTGACAGGATCTCTACACAGCAGCCCAGCCCACAGCCCACGGGGTAGTGCATGCTCTCACCTCTCCATTCTCTGATCAAAATATAAAGTTTCCTTTGCTTGTGAACCAAACTCAGTCTCGATCTGTTGGCCCCAATGACACTGGGCAGGGGGACACTTGTTGGGGTCCACTCTGGAGGATCAGTAACAGAAATTGAGACTATTGTAACCTCAATGAACAGATGTGTGAGCCAAACTGTAGTTAACATAGAACAGTGTATAAGGCTCGGGTAAAATAAGATGTTTTTAACACTTCCATTTGATATTTCCATCACTTTTTATAAGCAAGTTCAGTGAAAAGGTTTGTCTTATTTGTCAGGTCAATATTAGAGAAACGAAGTGATTTCTTTCCAAGGATGTACAGCTAATAATCTTGGTTAAACCTTCAATCTTGTTTTAAATGCTTTTCCATTGAAAATGATACCTCTCTTTCAGCTCCCCCATTTCTGAGAAGTATAAAATCTTATAATTTATTATTACCAAAGGGGAAAGGTGGGAGGAGGGATAAATTAACAGTTTGGAATGAACACATACACACTGCTATGTATAAAATAGATCATCAACAAGGAACTACTGTATAGCACAGGGAACTACACTCAACATTTTGCAATAACCTATAAGGGGAAATAATCTGAAAAAGAATAGATATTTTTATTGACATCATCTATCAATGACAGTTAAAGTGTAGCCTAAGGGAAGCTGGTGGTGAGTGCTTCTGACCCTGAAGACTTCAATCATCTAAAGTTTGGACTCTGCCTACTTCCCAAGGCCCTTAATGAACATATGTGTAGCCGTAGCTTAAAAACTTCCCCAGTTTGGGTTTCGGGGAGACACTGATTTTGAAAAAGCCCTGGTGTTCTCCTTACATGAATGGGACTCTTCCTACTGCTAAAACATGTCTGTCACACCCAGAGGATGGTATACCGTCTGATCGGGAAGAGTTTGGAAAAGGCATCTCATCTCCTCATCTCCTGGTGCTCGGGTTCACCCCTCCAGCGTCTTTACTAACAGTCTCCCCACTTGGAGATGTCAGCACTGTCAACATCCTGTTGCGTACAGTTTGGAATTTGTCCAGAGGATGAAGCGGAAGGATGAGGAACAATGAGAGACAAGTCCTAGGTGTTCAGACAGGCACATGTCACTCTAATTTCCAATCAGGAAGACGAATTGACCAAAGGCTAGGGTTGCCCATGGAAACAGTATAGGGCTTGAGGAAATCCCGCTGCTTTGTGGCCAGTTCCCATAAACACGAGTTGAACAATGGAACTCAGGGGCAGTAAAATTCACAAAACTGCAGAGTTGAAAATATCCATCACTGAAAAATGTCTTGAGGAAAGTCAGAGAAAAGGACTTGTAAGCAAGGGAGAATGGCAGGAAAGGGATTTGAGGAGGTAGAAAGGACTCGCCATTAAGCACAAGAAAAGGAGCTGAACATTGCCAACATTGCAGTTGGCCAAAAAGGGTGTATGCGTTCTTTTCTGTATATATTCAAGAAAAGGGCATACACTTTTTTAGCCAACCAAACAGGTGGGCACTGGAAGTCAATACTACAAAAGATATCACTTCGCATCAGTCAGAAGAGCCATCCTCATAAAGCGTAAACAACAGAAATGCAGGACAGGGCAACGAGAAGAGGGAGCCCTGTGAGACTTATAGTGGAAATGTATATTGCCAACGGCCATTCTGGAGAAGTGTATTGTGTTTACTAAAGCATCTAAAAAATGAGCTACAGAGCATAGGGCACTTGCACTCATGGGCGTATATCTTGGGAAAAACAAAAATCGAGAGGACACAGGCACCCCAATGTTTACCCCCTCTCTGTTTAAAAGATCCTCGACTAGGATATAACTTAAATGTCTCTGGAGGGGAAAAATGGATAGAGATGTGGTACTTAGGTAGAGTGGAATATTATTCAGCCTGGAAATCAATGAAATATGGCCAGTTGTAACAACTCCGGAGGAGTTACGTATGATCATTCTAAGTGACAGAATTCAAAAAGAAAAAGACACATATCATAAGATATCACTTAAAGGTGGAATCCAAAATGGCTACACATGAAATAAATTACAAAACAAAAACATAGTCAAATATGTAGAAAACACGCATAAGGCTGCTAAACGGGAAAGGTGGGGAGGGGTGAGGCATCATCCAGGAGGTTGAAATTAGCAAAGATACCATTCCAAATACCAAACTGATAATCAACAAGGCCTACACGGTAGCTAAAAGAACTGCACTCAGCACACTCAAGTCACCGGAAAAGAATATATACGACTGGTAAGAATCTGAAAAAGAATTTATTGATGTCTCTCTGTACGCGAATCAAGTGGATGTACAGCAGCAAGAAACAGAGCTTTGAAAATCAGCTGTAACCAATATAGTAATAAATTGAAAAAAATAAACGACAGAGAGACAGAGAAAACCTCTTACAACTTTTCCTCAGGGACGGTGATGCAACATGGATTGAACACATCTAGACCCACAGCAGGATGAGACATAAGGCTGGAAACTGTTTACGCTAAGAGAAATGTGAGGTTGGGTGAGGAAATGCACACCCTTTAAAGTAATACTACCTGGTACCCATTCAATGGGTCCCAAATCTGCAGGTTCAAGGGATCTTCCTACAGCTAAAACATGCATGGAAAACCCAGAGAACTGTACACCATGTGATCGGGAGATGTGTCTAAAATGCACCTCATTTATCCTCTCCTGGTGCTCCTGTTCACCATTCCAGCCACGCTACTTAGAATCTCCCCACTTGGAGAATCAGCACATTTAAACTTCTGTTTCACACATTTTGCAAATTGTGAGGAGGATGAACGGGAAGAGGGGGAACCAATGAGAGAAGAGTTGTAGGGGTTTGGACGGGCACATATCACTCTAATTTCCCATTAAGAATAAGAATTAAAGAAAGGCTCAGCCTGCCTCGCCGGAGCCAAAATAGGGCCTGAAGCAATCCTGCGGGTTTGAGGCCAGCTCACAAAAGAGCAACTTAAAAAATGGAGCTCAGGGTCACTGCAATTCACAAACCTGCAGAGTTATAAATGAAAACTAACGTCCAAAAATATGTTGAGGTAAGGCAAAGAAGAGGATCTGAATGCAAGACAGAATTGCAAGAAACAGATTTCAAGAGATAGATTGGACTCGTCTTTAACGCACATGAAAAGCGGCAGAATTTCGACAATGATGCAGTTGGCCCAAAAGGGCGTATGCGTTTTTTCCTGATTATATCCAGGAAAAAACGCATACGCACTTTATGGGCAACGAAGCAAGCAAGCAATGCAAATGTGCACAACAAAGAAGTCTCACTTCCCACCGGTCAAAAGGGTCATCCTAAAAAATTGTAAAAACCAGAAATGCAGGACAGGCCATGGAGAACAGGGAGCCTTTATACGCTGATGGGCAGTGTGTGAACTGCCGAGAGCCACTCTGGAGAAGTGTATGGTGGTTCCTAAATCATCTAAAAAACAGAGCTACAGAGCATAGGACACTTCCAATCATGGGAGTATATCTAGGGAAGTCTAAAAATCAACAAGACACAAGCACACCACAGTTTAGGGCTACTCTGTTTACAAGAACCTCAACTTCAGTACACCTTAAATATCCCAGGAAAGAGAACAATGGATAAAGAAGATGTGGTACTTATGTACAATGGAATATCTCTTCACCATGAAATCAATGTAATAAGGCTAGTAGAAGGATAAAGAGTGGATTTAGGTCCGATAATACTACTTGAAATAAGTCAAACAGAAAAAGAAACATATCATAAGATATCACTTATAGAGGGAGGGTAAATATGGCTGCACAAGAAATGAATTACAGAACAGAACAGTGTCTCACATTTAGAAAACACACTTATGTCAGCTTAAGGGGAAAGGAGAGGTGGGGTGATGCATAAAACCAGAGTTTGAAATTAGCACAGATACCGTTCAATAAACCAAATAGGTATTAGACAAGATCTACACCTTGCTCAATGAACTGGCCTCAACACACCCTATACACCGCAGAGAAATATATCTGAGGAATAAGAATCTTAAAACCCATGTATTGATATATCTCCATAAGGGAATCAAGTGTGTGCAGAGCGGCACAAACACAGCAGTGAAAAGGAGCTAAACCCCATTATAGAAATAAATTTTAAAAACAAAACGCTGAAACAATGAAAGAGAGAAAAATTCTTACAAAATTCGCTCAGGGGCTGTGATGCAACCTGGATTGACCACATATAAACCCACAGCTGGATAAGACATAAGGCTGGACACTTGGGGCTGACAGGATTGGTGAGCTTTGGTGAGCAACTGCCGAAAGTTTAATGCAATACTTCATGCTACTCAGTCCAAGGGTCCCAACACTCCAGGTTGAAGGGAATCTTCCTACAGCTAAACCATGCTTGGGAAACCCAGCGACTGGTATACCATATGATCGGGAAAGGTTTCTAAAACGCACCTCATTTTTCCTCTCCTGGGGCTCCGGATCGACATTCCAGCCGCTTTACTAACAACATCCCCACATGGAGTCAATGCCTTTAAGTTCTGGTATCGCACAGTCTGCAGTTAGTGCAGAGGATGAATGGGAATAGGGGGAACCAGTGAGAAACTAGCTGTAGCGGTTTCAATGGGCACATGTCACTCTAATATCACATCAGTAAGAAGAATTAACCAAAGGCACAGCAAGGTGCCCCAGAAGAAAAATAGGGCTTCAAGGAATCCTGTGGTTACGGGGCAAGACCACAAAAATAAGAGCTAAAAAATGGAGCTAAGGGCCACTGCAATTCAAAAACCTGCAGAGTTATAAAGGCCAACTATTTTTAAAAATATATTGAGGTAAGGCTATGAAGAGGCATTGAAAGCAAGGCAGAATTGCAGGAAACCGATTTCAGGAGGTAGACTGGAATTGCATTGAAAGCATATGAAGAGAGTCAGAAACTCGACAATGATGCACTTGGCCAAAAAGGGCGTATGCGTTTTTTCCTGAATATATTCAGGAAAAAACGCATACGCCCTTTTTGGCCAACCAAGCAAACTTGCAAAGGAAATCTGCACTACAATGAAGTCTCACTTCCCCCCGGTCAAAAGGGCCATCTGAAAAAAGTGTAAAATCCATAAAGGCACGACAGGCCATGGAGAACTGGGAGCCTTCTTATGCTGATGGGCGGGATGTAAATTGCCAACAGCCACTCTGGAGAAGTGTATGGTGTTTCCTGAAACATCTAAAAAACAAAGCAACAGAGCCTAGGGCACTTCCACTTATGGTCCTATAGCTTAGGGAAATTAAAATCAAAAAGACACAGCCACCCCAAAGTTTGGGACGGCTCTGTTTACAAGAACCTCGTTTATGGTACAAGTTCAATATCGCAGAAAGTGAAAAATGGATAAAGAACTTGTGGTTCTTACGTACAATGCAATATCACTCAGCAATGAAATCTATGTCATCAGGCCAGTAGCAGCATAATGAGTGGATTCAGGTATGATGATTCGAACTGAAATAAGTCACACAGAAAAGAAACATCATAAGGTATCACTAATACACAGAATGTGAACTTGGCTACACATGAACTGAATTACAAAACAGAACAGTGTCTCAAGTTTAGAAAACCAACTTACGCTTGCTTAAGGGGGAAGGTGAGTTGGGGTGCTGCATAAAACCAGAGATTGAAATGAGCACAGATAAAGTTCCTTAAGCCAAATATGGAATAGACAAGAGCTACTCCTTGCTCAACGAAATGGACTCAACACCGCATGTTAAACGCCTAAGAATGTACCTGACTAGTAAGTATCTTAAAACCTATGGATTGCTATGTCTCCGAAAGAGAATCAAGCGTGTGTACAGGGGCATAAACGCAGCAGTGATAGGATTGGAGAGGTTCGGTGAGCAAATGAAGACCCTTTGAAGTCATATTGCATGGTACCCATTCCACGGGTCTCAACTCTCCAGGTTTAAGGTATTCTTCCTTCAGCTAAAACATGCATGTGGAACCCAGAGTATGATCAACCGTGTGAACGGGAGACGTGTTCTAATATGTCTCAGTTTTCCTCCCCTGGTACTCGGGTGCAACATTCCAGACCCTTTACTAACACTCTCCCAACTTGGAGAGTCAGCGCCTTTAACATCCTGTTTGGCCCAGTTTGCAATTTCTGCGGAAGATGAACAGGAATAGCGAGAACCAATGAGAGGCTAGCTGGAGGTGTCTGGACGGGCAAATTTAACTCTCATTTCCCACCAGGAAGAGGAAATAACCAAAGGCTCAGCGTGCCGTGCCGGAACCAGATTAGGGCCTGAAGCCATCCTGCGGTGTTGCGGCCAGCTCAAGAGAAAGCGAGTTGAAGAAAGGAGCTCAGGGTCTCTGTAATTCACAAACCTGCAGAGTTATAAATGACAGCTATCGTCCAAAAATAGACTGAAGTAAGGCTTCCAAGAGGACTTGAAAGCGGGGCAGAATTGCAGGATACCGATTTCAGGAGGTAGACTGGAATTGCATTGAAAGCGTAGGAAAAGAGGCAGAACGTCCACAATGATGCACTTTGCCAAAAGGGCATATGCGTTTTTTCCTGAATATATTCAGGAAAAAACGCATACGCCCTTTTTGGCCAACCAAGCAAGCTTGCAAAGGAAATCTGCACTACAATGAAGTCTCACTTCCCCCCGGTCAAAAGGGCCATCAGAATAAAGTGTAAAATCCAGAAAGGCAGGACAGGCCATGGAGAACTGGGAGCCTTGTTATGCTGATGGGCGGGATGTAAATTGCCAACAGACACTCGGGAGAAGTGTATGGTGTTTCCTGAAACATCTAAAAAACAAAGCAACAGAGCCTAGGGCACTTCCACTTATGGTCCTATAGCTTAGGGAAATTAATATCAAAAAGACACAGCAACCCCAAAATTTGGGACGGCTCTTTTTACAGGAATCTCTTCTACGGCACAAGTTAAATATCCCAGAGAGCAAATAATGGATAAAGAAGTTGCGGTACTTCTGTACAACAGAATACCACTCAGCAATGAAATCTATGTCACCAGGCCCGTACCAGCATAATGAGTGGATTGAGGCACGATGATTCTAAGTGAAATAAGTCACACAGAAAAAGAAACATCATAAGGTATCACTAATACACGGAATGTGAACTTGGCTACACATGAACTGAATTACAAAACAGAACAGGGTCTCAAGTTTAGAAAACCAACTTATGCCTGCTTAAGGGGGAAGGTGAGTTGGGGTGCTGCATAAAAGCAGAGTTTGCAATTAGCACAGATACCGTTCCATAAGCCAAATATGTAATAGACAAGAGCTACCCCTTGCTCAACGAAATGGATTCAACAATGAGGTATCACCTCACACCTGGTAGAATAGGCATCATTGAAAATCTACAAACAAAAAATGCTGGAAAGGGTGTGGAGAAAAGGAACCCTCTTCCACTATTGTTGGGAATATAAATTGATACAGTCATTATGGAGAACAATATGGAATTTCTTAAGAAACTAACAATAGAATTACCATAGGATACAGCAATCCCAGTACTGGACATATACCCAGACAAAACCATAAATCAAAAAGAGTCATTCACCGCAATGTTCATTGCATCACTATTTACAATATCGAGGTAATGGAAGCAACCTAAATGCCCACAGACAGACGAATGCATAAAGCTGTGGTACATATATAAAATGGAATATTACTAAGCCATGAAAAGGAATGAAATTGGGTCATTTGTAGAGACGTCGATGGATCTAGAGACTGTCATACAGAGTGAAGTAAGTCAGAAAGAGAAAAACAAATCTTGTATATTCATGCATATATGTGGAACCTAGAAAAACTGTACAGATTAACCATTTTGCAAGGCATAAACAGAGCAACAGATGTAGACAACAAACGTATGGACAACAAGGGGGCAAAGCTGTTGGGGGGGTGGTGGTGGGAGGAGTTGAGAGACTGGGATTGGCATGTATACATTTATATGTATAAAATAGATAACCAATAAGAACCTGCTGTATAAAAATATAAAATAAAATTCAAAATTAAAAAGAAGTAAAATTTAAAAAATAAAACAGAAAAAACAATTATTCCCTGCACATACATGTATTTATATGAATAAATTATTTCCATGCTTATATCTGTAAATACAAAAAAGAGGAATAAAATCTACCTTGAACCAAAAACGAAAAAGAGAAAAAAAACACAGAACCCACCAGTTACACAGAGGAAAACCGTATCAGGGCACTTGCTCCAGTTGTAAACAATTCTGAAGTTGGTCAGTGGTGGGGAATCGTCTCCCATTCAGCCAGCAGCCCCCACGCAACAAGCGTCCTCATTGCAAAGCTGGGGCACCGTGCCGAGGCATCTGTGAGTAAACGTGAGCTGAGCCCCAGGCCAGTTGCTGCTGAACTATTCCCACCCGTCCCAGGTAAAACACCTGAATATATACAAGGACTTGAAAGCCTAGAGGAAGGGCCATAGAGCCACACGAGTGACAGCATGCCGGCCGACTTGGTGCCTGCAGGCCAGCCAGGATGGTCCTGGCCCTGGGTGCTCTTCTGGAAGATTTCCATTTCCCTGCCTGAGATACCCGTCCTGTCCCTGCCCCCACTGCTTTTTTCCTTCCTCACCTCTGCCCAGGGAGAAATTCCAGCAGCAGGTATGGGTGACACATCCTCTTCTTTAGCAGGTGGCAGCCTGGCAACTGCTGCAGAAAGTCCAGCAGAGCCCCACTCACACTGGGCCACCCACAAAGCCGTGGCCTCTCACTCCCTCCCACCAGCCCAGCCCCGAGACTGCTGACAGGGCAGAGAAAATGGCGTCAGGCACGGCTGCAGGGGCTCTTGCTGCCTGGAGTGGTATTTATATTGATCTCAACCCAGGCACACCTGGGGAGGGCTGGCCGGCACGGTAAGGCTGCCCAGGTCAGCCAATCATCACCCCTCAGGGGCTCACAGTTGCAGAAAATGGAACTTGCTGAACCGGCCAGGTCCAAGGAACAGGTGTGGGCTCCTGAGAGTCAGGATAGACAAGGGGCTGCAGCTTTGGCTTGTTTTCTAATCATTTTATCTGGCCCATGAGTGGGAGACAACTTCAAGAAAACCCTCTCCTAATGAGAGGAACCCAGGAGTCAGGCAGAGGAGGGGTGGGTGGTGGTTGGAGACAGAGGCCTGGTGCCCCGGGTGCAGTGGAAGTCTCTGGAAGACCAGGTGGAGGGAGGCCTCACGGAGTGATGCCCAGGGTCACAGACCTGTCGCAGCTGCTGTTTGTTAGTTCAAGTCCTGCTCTGAGGTGCTCTGTGTCAGCTCTGAGCGACAGGTGAGCTGGGGGTGCTCTGCAATGAGGGCTATGTGCACGGTTCCTGTGTGCCCAGCCCTGCCACGGTACCTGCAAGGGTAGCTCTGTATCCTGGGAGGGGCCTGACCACGAGAGCCCCGTGGGCTGGGGTGGGGGTGGGGTACCTGCCCAGGTGAGCTCCATATTCTGGGATTGGTCTGACCACGAGAGCCCCATGGGCTGCTGGGGACCTGGTAAAGGATGTCAGGACAGTCAGTGAAGCCACCGAGGATATACCTCCAGTTGCTCCTAATTCCTACACCCTGCTGGTCATTCTACCAACCACCAGGACATGGTATTCTGTATTAGTCTTCAATGATGCCTTCTTTTGTATTCCATTAGTCCCAGAGTCACAAGAAATTTTGGCTTGTGAGTGGCAGGACTCAACATACAACTAAAACAATACTTCCGGGCCGTCTGGCCCCAAGGGTGCAAAAATTCCCACACCATCTTTGGGGAAAGCTTAGCTAAAGACCTAAAAGTTCTACCTCTGGAAAAGGAAACCCTCCTTCAATATGCAGACGACATTCTGATCACCAGCCCTACTAAGGAGGCCTCTGAACTACCAAGCCAATAAAGGATAGAAGTTGTCCAAGAAAAAGCTCAAATATCACAGACTGCGGTGACCTGCCTGGGCTTCATTCTCACAGAAGGTCAGAGAAGCCCATCCCAGGAAAGGGAAGAAACCATTTTCAGCCTTACCCCTTTCTAAAACTAGAAGACAGCTTAGGGGTTCCTGGGGAGGCCAGGGTTTGCTGCTTCTGGATCCCTAGCTACAGTCTACTAGCTGGGCCTCTATATGAAACACTGAAAGGAAAAGATGATGATCCTTTTGAATAGAATCCAGAAGTGGCCTTTCAAGAATGGAAAGAGCAGTCAATTCAGACCCTTGCCCTGGAACTCCCTAATTTAGCTAAACCCTTTGACCTTTACATTCCCGGTGAAAGGTGAATCGCCATTGGAGAATTAGTGCAAAAACTGGGACCACTTGAAATGGAACAATGCAAGAATGCCATCCAGGTAGGATAAACTACGGTCACTAAGGGGCTTGGCCCACTGCCACATCTGGCCAAGATACTGGCGGTATCTAAAAACCTGGAAATCAGCAGCCCAAAAGGCCACCTCCCTCCTAAGGGAAAAGGACCCCACGTGGTGATCCTAACCACCAACCATGCCCTGAAGTTGCAGGGTTCGCTCCGTGGGCACACCGACCTCGAGTGAGGAGGCCCTCCAACTCCAACATCCAGAGAGATAACCGGGGGCAACAGGGCACCATGACGACTCGTGTGAACATCACTTGACCTGGAGTTTCTCTCATAAAACAACAAGAGTGTGTCCCAAAAGAGTAGACTACTGCTTGCAGGACTTACTGCACCCAGAGGGGAGCTAATAATCTTGGCGGGGGAACAGTATACCACACTGTCACCATAGAAAAGCCTACAGACACCGTGATGATGGTGGCCAATAAGACCGGCTGGACTCCTGTTTACTTCAAAAGGCTGTTGACTCAGTAGCCATCATGGTCCTTGGTCACCACTGACCCTGGACTGTCTGGGAGTTGAGCGGGCAGGGCTCTGACACCTGGTGCTGTTTGTACGTTAATTCAGGGGCCTAACTGAAGAAAGCGCAGACTACTGGTCAGAGCATCTAGGCTGGCAGAGACGGTCAGCCTAAGGTGGCCGAACAAATGTGGGGCGGGGTGAAACCGGCCCCCACAGCGTCTCTGCACATCTCTTTCCTGGACCCTTAAAGGTCATTAGAATCTATAACACTTCCAATGCTGGTGCTCAGGTGGACGAGCAGGGAGGCAGGGGTCCTGGGGACAATCAACGTCACCGGGAGGCTGCTGGGGAGAAGCTCTGACCCTCGCCCCAGGGTATGAGGGCTCCCAACTCAGCACTCAGCAGTTACAGAAGAAGGGTCTGCACCCTCAGCACTCCAAGAATGAGGAACGGGACAAAAGGCAGAGGAGGGGTTTGTCCCCAGCAAAGCCCATTAAAAATCCCTGGGAGATAAAAATAGAATCTGGGCAATAAAGTCAAGTCTAACCTTTTTTATCCTTTGTGCTTTGTCTAATTTCACATGCTCCTAGGGTCCCGCATGCAGAGGTTCCACACCCGGCACTTCAGACCAGATTTCCTAGTGCAGAATGGCTGGGTCGACACCTCAGCTCCTGGGGCCCAGTGCAGACTCCACGATATAGAGCCTGAGCTACAGCCAACCCGGCCCTCGAGAGCTCCGCCGCCTCCCTCCCTCCCACTGACTCTGACAGGATCTCTACACAGCAGCCCAGCCCACAGCCCACAGGGTAGTGCATGCTCTCACCTCTCCATTCTCTGATCAAAATATAAAGTTTCCTTTGCTTGTGAACCAAACTCAGTCTCGATCTGTTGGCCCCAATGACACTGGGCAGGGGGACACTTGTTGGGGTCCACTCTGGAGGATCAGTAACAGAAATTGAGACTATTGTAACCTCAATGAACAGATGTGTGAGCCAAACTGTAGTTAACATAGAACAGTGTATAAGGCTCGGGTAAAATAAGATGTTTTTAACACTTCCATTTGATATTTCCATCACTTTTTATAAGCAAGTTCAGTGAAAAGGTTTGTCTTATTTGTCAGGTCAATATTAGAGAAACGAAGTGATTTCTTTCCAAGGATGTACAGCTAATAATCTTGGTTAAACCTTCAATCTTGTTTTAAATGCTTTTCCATTGAAAATGATACCTCTCTTTCAGCTCCCCCATTTCTGAGAAGTATAAAATCTTATAATTTATTATTACCAAAGGGGAAAGGTGGGAGGAGGGATAAATTAACAGTTTGGAATGAACACATACACACTGCTATGTATAAAATAGATCATCAACAAGGAACTACTGTATAGCACAGGGAACTACACTCAACATTTTGCAATAACCTATAAGGGGAAATAATCTGAAAAAGAATAGATATTTTTATTGACATCATCTATCAATGACAGTTAAAGTGTAGCCTAAGGGAAGCTGGTGGTGAGTGCTTCTGACCCTGAAGACTTCAATCATCTAAAGTTTGGACTCTGCCTACTTCCCAAGGCCCTTAATGAACATATGTGTAGCTGTAGCTTAAAAACTTCCCCAGTTTGGGTTTCGGGGAGACACTGATTTTGAAAAAGCCCTGGTGTTCTCCTTACATGAATGGGACTCTTCCTACTGCTAAAACATGTCTGTCACACCCAGAGGATGGTATACCGTCTGATCGGGAAGAGTTTGGAAAAGGCATCTCATCTCCTCATCTCCTGGTGCTCGGGTTCACCCCTCCAGCGTCTTTACTAACAGTCTCCCCACTTGGAGATGTCAGCACTGTCAACATCCTGTTGCGTACAGTTTGGAATTTGTCCAGAGGATGAAGCGGAAGGATGAGGAACAATGAGAGACAAGTCCTAGGTGTTCAGACAGGCACATGTCACTCTAATTTCCAATCAGGAAGACGAATTGACCAAAGGCTAGGGTTGCCCATGGAAACAGTATAGGGCTTGAGGAAATCCCGCTGCTTTGTGGCCAGTTCCCATAAACACGAGTTGAACAATGGAACTCAGGGGCAGTAAAATTCACAAAACTGCAGAGTTGAAAATATCCATCACTGAAAAATGTCTTGAGGAAAGTCAGAGAAAAGGACTTGTAAGCAAGGGAGAATAGCAGGAAAGGGATTTGAGGAGGTAGAAAGGACTCGCCATTAAGCACAAGAAAAGGAGCTGAACATTGCCAACATTGCCAACATTGCAGTTGGCCAAAAAGGGTGTATGCGTTCTTTTCTGTATATATTCAAGAAAAGGGCATACACTTTTTTAGCCAACCAAACAGGTGGGCACTGGAAGTCAATACTACAAAAGATATCACTTCGCATCAGTCAGAAGAGCCATCCTCATAAAGCGTAAACAACAGAAATGCAGGACAGGGCAACGAGAAGAGGGAGCCCTGTGAGACTTATAGTGGAAATGTATATTGCCAACGGCCATTCTGGAGAAGTGTATTGTGTTTACTAAAGCATCTAAAAAATGAGCTACAGAGCATAGGGCACTTGCACTCATGGGCGTATATCTTGGGAAAAACAAAAATCGAGAGGACACAGGCACCCCAATGTTTACCCCCTCTCTGTTTAAAAGATCCTCGACTAGGATATAACTTAAATGTCTCTGGAGGGGAAAAATGGATAGAGATGTGGTACTTAGGTAGAGTGGAATATTATTCAGCCTGGAAATCAATGAAATATGGCCAGTTGTAACAACTCCGGAGGAGTTACGTATGATCATTCTAAGTGACAGAATTCAAAAAGAAAAAGACACATATCATAAGATATCACTTAAAGGTGGAATCCAAAATGGCTACACATGAAATAAATTACAAAACAAAAACATAGTCAAATATGTAGAAAACACGCATAAGGCTGCTAAACGGGAAAGGTGGGGAGGGGTGAGGCATCATCCAGGAGGTTGAAATTAGCAAAGATACCATTCCAAATACCAAACTGATAATCAACAAGGCCTACACGGTAGCTAAAAGAACTGCACTCAGCACACTCAAGTCACCGGAAAAGAATATATACGACTGGTAAGAATCTGAAAAAGAATTTATTGATGTCTCTCTGTACGCGAATCAAGTGGATGTACAGCAGCAAGAAACAGAGCTTTGAAAATCAGCTGTAACCAATATAGTAATAAATTGAAAAAAATAAACGACAGAGAGACAGAGAAAACCTCTTACAACTTTTCCTCAGGGACGGTGATGCAACATGGATTGAACACATCTAGACCCACAGCAGGATGAGACATAAGGCTGGAAACTGTTTACGCTAAGAGAAATGTGAGGTTGGGTGAGGAAATGCACACCCTTTAAAGTAATACTACCTGGTACCCATTCAATGGGTCCCAAATCTGCAGGTTCAAGGGATCTTCCTACAGCTAAAACATGCATGGAAAACCCAGAGAACTGTACACCATGTGATCGGGAGATGTGTCTAAAATGCACCTCATTTATCCTCTCCTGGTGCTCCTGTTCACCATTCCAGCCACGCTACTTAGAATCTCCCCACTTGGAGAATCAGCACATTTAAACTTCTGTTTCACACATTTTGCAAATTGTGAGGAGGATGAACGGGAAGAGGGGGAACCAATGAGAGAAGAGTTGTAGGGGTTTGGACGGGCACATATCACTCTAATTTCCCATTAAGAATAAGAATTAAAGAAAGGCTCAGCCTGCCTCGCCGGAGCCAAAATAGGGCCTGAAGCAATCCTGCGGGTTTGAGGCCAGCTCACAAAAGAGCAACTTAAAAAATGGAGCTCAGGGTCACTGCAATTCACAAACCTGCAGAGTTATAAATGAAAACTAACGTCCAAAAATATGTTGAGGTAAGGCAAAGAAGAGGATCTGAATGCAAGACAGAATTGCAAGAAACAGATTTCAAGAGATAGATTGGACTCGTCTTTAACGCACATGAAAAGCGGCAGAATTTCGACAATGATGCAGTTGGCCCAAAAGGGCGTATGCGTTTTTTCCTGATTATATCCAGGAAAAAACGCATACGCACTTTATGGGCAACGAAGCAAGCAAGCAATGCAAATGTGCACAACAAAGAAGTCTCACTTCCCACCGGTCAAAAGGGCCATCCTAAAAAATTGTAAAAACCAGAAATGCAGGACAGGCCATGGAGAACAGGGAGCCTTTATACGCTGATGGGCAGTGTGTGAACTGCCGAGAGCCACTCTGGAGAAGTGTATGGTGGTTCCTAAATCATCTAAAAAACAGAGCTACAGAGCATAGGACACTTCCAATCATGGGAGTATATCTAGGGAAGTCTAAAAATCAACAAGACACAAGCACACCACAGTTTAGGGCTACTCTGTTTACAAGAACCTCAACTTCAGTACACCTTAAATATCCCAGGAAAGAGAACAATGGATAAAGAAGATGTGGTACTTATGTACAATGGAATATCTCTTCACCATGAAATCAATGTAATAAGGCTAGTAGAAGGATAAAGAGTGGATTTAGGTCCGATAATACTACTTGAAATAAGTCAAACAGAAAAAGAAACATATCATAAGATATCACTTATAGAGGGAGGGTAAATATGGCTGCACAAGAAATGAATTACAGAACAGAACAGTGTCTCACATTTAGAAAACACACTTATGTCAGCTTAAGGGGAAAGGAGAGGTGGGGTGATGCATAAAACCAGAGTTTGAAATTAGCACAGATACCGTTCAATAAACCAAATAGGTATTAGACAAGATCTACACCTTGCTCAATGAACAGGCCTCAACACACCCTATACACCGCAGAGAAATATATCTGAGGAATAAGAATCTTAAAACCCATGTATTGATATATCTCCATAAGGGAATCAAGTGTGTGCAGAGCGGCACAAACACAGCAGTGAAAAGGAGCTAAACCCCATTATAGAAATAAATTTTAAAAACAAAACGCTGAAACAATGAAAGAGAGAAAAATTCTTACAAAATTCGCTCAGGGGCTGTGATGCAACCTGGATTGACCACATATAAACCCACAGCTGGATAAGACATAAGGCTGGACACTTGGGGCTGACAGGATTGGTGAGCTTTGGTGAGCAACTGCCGAAAGTTTAATGCAATACTTCATGCTACTCAGTCCAAGGGTCCCAACACTCCAGGTTGAAGGGAATCTTCCTACAGCTAAACCATGCTTGGGAAACCCAGCGACTGGTATACCATATGATCGGGAAAGGTTTCTAAAACGCACCTCATTTTTCCTCTCCTGGGGCTCCGGATCGACATTCCAGCCGCTTTACTAACAACATCCCCACATGGAGTCAATGCCTTTAAGTTCTGGTATCGCACAGTCTGCAGTTAGTGCAGAGGATGAATGGGAATAGGGGGAACCAGTGAGAAACTCGCTGTAGCGGTTTCAATGGGCACATGTCACTCTAATATCACATCAGTAAGAAGAATTAACCAAAGGCACAGCAAGGTGCCCCAGAAGAAAAATAGGGCTTCAAGGAATCCTGTGGTTATGGGGCAAGACCACAAAAATAAGAGCTCAAAAATGGAGCTAAGGGCCACTGCAATTCAAAAACCTGCAGAGTTATAAAGGCCAACTATTTTTAAAAAATATATTGAGGTAAGGCTATGAAGAGGCATTGAAAGCAAGGCAGAATTGCAGGAAACCGATTTCAGGAGGTAGACTGGAATTGCATTGAAAGCATAAGAAGAGAGTCAGAAACTCGACAATGATGCACTTGGCCAAAAAGGGCGTATGCGTTTTTTCCTGAATATATTCAGGAAAAAACGCATACGCCCTTTTTGGCCAACCAAGCAAGCTTGCAAAGGAAATCTGCACTACAATGAAGTCTCACTTCAACCCGGTCAAAAGGGCCATCTGAAAAAAGTGTAAAATCCATAAAGGCACGACAGGCCATGGAGAACTGGGAGCCTTCTTATGCTGATGGGCGGGATGTAAATTGCCAACAGCCACTCTGGAGAAGTGTATGGTGTTTCCTGAAACATCTAAAAAACAAAGCAACAGAGCCTAGGGCACTTCCACTTATGGTCCTATAGCTTAGGGAAATTAAAATCAAAAAGACACAGCCACCCCAAAGTTTGGGACGGCTCTGTTTACAAGAACCTCGTTTACGGTACAAGTTCAATATCGCAGAAAGTGAAAAATGGATAAAGAACCTGTGGTACTTACGTACAATGCAGTATCACTCAGCAATGAAATCTATGTCATCAGGCCCTTAGAAGAACAATGAGTGGATTCAGGTATGATGATTCTAACTGAAATAAGTCACACAGAAAAAGAAACATCATAAGATATCAGTAATACACGGAATGTAAACTTGGCTACACAGGAACTGAATTACAGAACAGAACAGGGTCTCAAATTTAGAAAACCAACTTATGCTTGCTTAAGGGGAAAGGTGAGTTGGGGTGCTGCATAAAACCAGAGATTGAAATGAGCACAGATAAAGTTCCTTAAGCCAAATATGGAATAGACAAGAGCTACTCCTTGCTCAACGAAATGGACTCAACACCCCATATTAAACGCCTAAGAATGTACCTGACTAGTAAGTATCTTAAAACCTATAGATTGCTATGTCTCCGAAAGAGAATCAAGCATGTGTACAGGGGCATAAACGCAGCAGTGATAGGATTGGAGAGGTTCGGTGAGCAAATGAAGACCCTTTGAAGTCATATTGCATGGTACCCATTACACGGGTCTTAACTCTACAGGTTTAAGGTATTCTTCCTTTAGCTAAAACATGCATGTGGAACCTAGAATATGATCAACCATGTGATCGGGAGACGTGTTCATATATGTCTCAGTTTTTGTACCCTGGAACTCGGGTGCAACATTCCAGACGCTTTACTAACACTCTCCCGACTTGGAGAGTCAGTCCCTTTAACCTCCTGTTTGGCCCAGTTTGCAATTTCTGCGGAAGATGAACAGGAATAGCGAGAACCAATGAGAGACTAGCTGGAGGTGTCTGGATGGGCAAATTTAACTCTCATTTCCCACCAGGAAGAGGAATTAACCAAAGGCTCAGCGTGCCGTGCCAGAACCAGATTAGAGCCTGAAGACATCCTGCGGTGTTGCGGCCAGCTCACAAGAAAGTGAGTTGAAGAAAGGAGCTCAGGGGCACTGTAATTCACAAACCTGCAGAGTTATAAATGACAGCTATCGTCCAAAAATATACTGAAGTAAGGCTGCCAAGAGGACTTCAAAGCGGGGCAGAATTGCAGGAAACCGATTTCAGGAGGTAGACTGGAATTGCATTGAAAGCATAGGAAAAGAGGCAGAACGTCCACAATGATGCACTTGGCCAAAAAGGGCGTATGCGTTTTTTCCTGAATATATTCAGGAAAAAACGCATACGCCCTTTTTGGCCAACCAAGCAAGCTTGCAAAGGAAATCTGCACTACAATGAAGTCTCACTTCCCCCCGGTCAAAAGGGCCATCTGAAAAAAGTGTAAAATCCAGAAAGGCAGGACAGGCCATGGAGAACTGGGAGCCTTGTTATGCTGATGGGCGGGATGTAAATTGCCAACAGACACTCGGGAGAAGTGTATGGTGTTTCCTGAAACATCGAAAAAACAAAGCAACAGAGCCTAGGGCACTTCCACTTATGGTCCTATAGCTTAGGGAAATTAAAATCAAAAAGACACAGCCACCCCAAAGTTTGAGACGCCTCTGTTTACAAGAACCTCGTTTACAGTACAAGTTCAACATCGCAGAAAATGAAAAATGGATAAACAAGCTGTGGTATTTACTTACAAAGCAATTTCACTCAGCAATGAAATCTATGTCATCAGGCCCTTAGCAGCACAATGAGTGGATTCAGGTATGATGATTCTAACTGAAATAAGTCACACAGAAAAAGAAACATCATAAGATATCACTAATACACGGAATGGAAACTTGGCTACACAGGAACTGAATTACAGAACAGAACAGGGTCTCAAATTTAGAAAACCAACTTATGCTTGCTTAAGGAGGAAGGTGAGTTGGGGTGCTGCATAAACCCAGAGATTGAAATGAGCACAGATAAAGTTCCTTAAGCCAAATATGGAATAGACAAGAGCTACTCCTTGCTCAACGAAATGGACTCAACACTGCATATTAAACGCCTAAGAATGTACCTGACTAGTAAGTATCTTAAAACCTATGGATTGCTATGTCTCCGAAAGAGAATCAAGCATGTGTACAGGGGCATAAACGCAGCAGTGATAGGATTGGAGAGGTTCGGTGAGCAAATGAAGACCCTTTGAAGTCACATTGCACGGTACCCATTCCACGGGTCTCAACTCTCCAGGTTTAAGGTATTCTTCCTTCAGCTAAAACATGCATGTGGAACCCAGAGTATGATCAACCATGTGAACGGCAGACGTGTTCAAATATGTCTCAGTTTTCCTACCCTGGTACTCGGGTGCAACATTCCAGACGCTTTACTAACACTCTCCCGACTTGGAGAGTCAGTCCCTTTAACCTCCTGTTTGGCCCAGTTTGCAATTTCTGCGGAAGATGAACAGGAATAGCGAGAACCAGTGAGAGGCTAGCTGCAGGTGTCTGGACGGGCAAATTTAACTCTCATTTCCGACCAGGAAGAGGAATTAACCAAAGGCTCAGCATGCCGGGCCGGAACCAGATTAGGGCCTGAAGCCATCCTGCGGTGTTGCGGCCAGGTCACAAGAAAGCGAGTTGAAGAAAGGAGCTCAGGGACACTGTAATTCACAAACCTGCAGAGTTATAAATGACAGCTATCGTCCAAAAATAGACTGAAGTAAGGCTGCCAAGAGGACTTGAAAGCGGGGCAGAATTGCAGGAAACCGATTTCAGGAGGTAGACTGGAATTGCATTGAAAGCATAGGAAAAGAGGCAGAACGTCCACAATGATGCACTTGGCCAAAAAGGGCGTATGCGTTTTTTCCTGAATATATTCAGGAAAAAACGCATACGCACTTTTTGGCCAACCAAGCAAGCTTGCAAAGGAAATCTGCACTACAATGAAGTCTCACTTCCCCCCGGTCAAAAGGGCCATCTGAAAAAAGTGTAAAATCCAGAAAGGCAGGACAGGCCATGGAGAACTGGGAGCCTTGTTATGCTGATGGGCGGGATGTAAATTGCCAACAGACACTCGGGAGAAGTGTATGGTGTTTCCTGAAACATCTAAAAAACAAAGCAACAGAGCCTAGGGCACTGCCACTTATGGTCCTATAGCTTAGGGAAATTAAAATCAAAAAGACACAGCAACCCCAAAGTTTGGGACGCCTCCGTTTACAAGAACCTCGTTTACCGTACAAGTTCAATATCACAGAAAGTGAAAAATGGATAAAGAACTTGTGGTACTTACGTACAATGCAGTATCACTCAGCAATGAAATCTATGTCATCAGGCCCGTAGCAGCATAATGAGTCGATTCAGGTACGATGATTCTAACTGAAATAAGTCACACAGAAAAAGAAACATCATAAGATATCACTAATACACGGAATGTAAACTTGGCTACACAGGAACTGCATTCCAAAACATAACAGGGTCTCAAATTTAGAAAACCAACTTATGCTTGCTTAAGGGGAAAGGTGAGTTGGGGTGCTGCATAAAACCAGAGATTGAAATGAGCACAGATAAAGTTCTTTAAGCCAAATATGAAATAGACAAGAGCTACTCCTTGCTCAACGAAATGGACTCAAAACCCCATATTAAACGCCTAAGAATGTACCTGACTAGTAAGTATCTTAAAACCTATGGATTGCTATGTCTCCAAAAG
Organism: Delphinus delphis; assembly: GCF_949987515.2. Lineage (NCBI taxonomy): Eukaryota > Metazoa > Chordata > Mammalia > Artiodactyla > Delphinidae > Delphinus > Delphinus delphis. The sequence continues at coordinate 22,395 of NW_027193014.1, forward strand.
AGAATCAAGCGTGTGTACAGGGGCATAAATGCAGCAGTGATAGGATTGGAGAGGTTCGGTGAGCAAATGAAGACCCTTTGAAGTCATAATGCATGGTACCGATTCCACGGGTCTCAACTCTCCAGGTTTAAGGTATTCTTCCTTCAGCTAAAACATGCATGTGGAACCCAGAGTATGATCAACCATGTGAACGGGAAACGTGTTCAATTATGTCTCAGTTTTCCTACCCTGGTACTCGGGTGCAACATTCCAGACGCTTTACTAACACTCTCCCGACTTGGAGAGTCAGTCCCTTTAACCTCCTGTTTGGCCCAGTTTGCAATTTCTGCGGAAGATGAACAGGAATAGCGAGAACCAATGAGAGGCTAGCTGCAGGTGTCTGGACGGGCAAATTTAACTCTCATTTCCCACCAGGAAGAGGAAATAACCAAAGGCTCAGTGTGCCGTACCGGAACCAGATTAGGGCCTGAAGCCATCCTGCGGTGTTGCGGCCAGCTCAAAAGAAAGCGAGTTGAAGAAAGGAGCTCAGGGGCACTGTAATTCACAAACCTGCAGAGTTATAAATGACAGCTATCGTCCAAAAATAGACTGAAGTAAGGCTGCCAAGAGGACTTGAAAGCGGGGCAGAATTGCAGGAAACCGATTTCAGGAGGTAGACTGGAATTGCATTGAAAGCATAGGAAAAGAGGCAGAACGTCCACAATGATGCACTTGGCCAAAAAGGGCGTATGCGTTTTTTCCTGAATATATTCAGGAAAAAACGCATACGCCCTTTTTGGCCAACCAAGCAAGCTTGCAAAGGAAATCTGCACTACAATGAAGTCTCACTTCCGCCCGGTCAAAAGGGCCATCTGAAAAAAGTGTAAAATCCAGAAAGGCAGGACAGGCCATGGAGAACTGGGAGCCTTGTTATGCTGATGGGCGGGATGTAAATTGCCAACAACCACTCGGGAGAAGTGTATGGTGTTTCCTGAAACATCTAATAAACAAAGCAACAGAACCTAGGGCACTTCCACTTATGGTCCTATAGCTTAGGGAAATTAAAATCAAAAAGACACAGCCACCCCAAAGTTTGGAACGGCTCTGTTTACAAGAACATCGTTTACAGTACAAGTTCAATATCACAGAAAGTGAAAAATGGATAAAGAACTTGTGGTACTTACTTACATTGCAGTATCACTCAGCAATGAAATCTATGTCATCAGGCCCGTAGCAACATCATGAGTGGATTCAGGTATGATGATTCTAACTGAAATAAGTCACACAGAAAAAGAAACATCATAAGATATCACTAATACACGGAATGTAAACTTGGCTACACAGAACTGAATTACAGAACAGAACAGGTTCTCAAATTTAGAAAACCAACTTATGCTTGCTTAAGGGGAAAGGTGAGTTGGGGTGCTGCATAAAACCAGAGATTGAAATGAGCACAGATAAAGTTCCTTAAGCCAAATATGGAATAGACAAGAGCTACTCCTTGCTGAAAGAAATGGACTCAACACCGCATATTAAACACCTAAGAATGTACCTGACTAGTAAGTATCTTAAAACCTATGGATTGCTATGTCTCCGAAAGAGAATCAAGCATGTGTACAGGGGCATAAACGCAGCAGTGATAGGATTGGAGATGTTCGGTGAGCAAATGAAGACCCTTTGAAGTCATATTGCATGGTACCCATTCCACGGGTTTCAACTACCCAGGTTTAAGGTATTCTTCCTTCAGCTAAAACATGCATGTGGAACCCAGAGTATGATCAACCATGTGATCAGGAGACGTGTTCAAATATGTCTCAGTTTTCCTCCCCTGGTACTCGGGTGCAACATTCCAGATGCTTTACTAACACTCTCCCAACTTGGAGAGTCAGTCCCTTTAACCTCCTGTTTGACCCAGTTTGCAATTTCTGCGGAAGATGAACAGGAATAGCGAGAACCAATGAGAGACTAGCTGGAGGTGTCTGGACGGGCAAATTTAACTCTCATTTCTCACCAGGAAGAGGAATTAACCAAAGGCTCAGCGTGCCGTGCCAGAACCAGATTAGGGCCTGAAGACATCCTGCGGTGTTGCGGCCAGGTCACAAGAAAGCGAGTTGAAGAAAGGAGCTCAGGGGCACTGTAATTCACAAACCTGCAGAGTTATAAATGACAGCTATCGTCCAAAAATAGACTGAAGTAAGGCTGCCAAGAGGACTTGAAAGCGGGGCAGAATTACAGGAAACCGATTTCAGGAGGTAGACTGGAATTGCATTGAAAGCATAGGAAAAGAGGCAGAACGTCCACAATGATGCACTTGGCCAAAAAGTGCCTATGCGTTTTTTCCTGAATATATTCAGGAAAAAACGCATAGGCACTTTTTGGCCAACCAAGCAAACTTGCAAAGGAAATCTGCACTACAATGAAGTCTCACTTCCCCCCGGTCAAAAGGGCCATCTGAAAAAAGTGTAAAATCCAGAAAGGCAGGACAGGCCATGGAGAACTGGGAGCCTTGTTATGCTGATGGGCGGGATGTAAATTGCCAACAGACACTCGGGAGAAGTGTATGGTGTTTCCTGAAACATCTAAAAAACAAAGCAACAGAGCCTAGGGCACTTCCACTTATGGTCCTATAGCTTAGGGAAATTAAAATCAAAAAGACACAGCCACCCCAAAGTTTGGGACGCCTCCGTTTACAAGAACCTCGTTTACGGTACAAGTTCAATATCACAGAAAGTGAAAAATGGATAAAGAACTTGTGGTACTTACGTACAATGCAGTATCACTAAGCAATGAAATCTATGTCATCAGGCCCGTAGCAGCATAATGAGTGGATTCAGGTACGATGATTCTAACTGAAATAAGTCACACAGAAAAAGAAACATCATAAGATATCACTAATACACGGATTGTAAACTTGGCTACACAGGAACTGAATTACAGAACAGAACAGGTTCTCAAATTTAGAAAACCAACTTATGCTTGCTTAAGGGTAAAGGTGAGTTGGGGTGCTGCATAAAACCAGTGATTGAAATGAGCACAGATAAAGTTCCTTAAGCCAAATATGGAATAGACAAGAGCTACTCCTTGCTCAACGAAATGGACTCAACACCGCATATTAAACGCCTAAGAATGTACCTGACTAGTAAGTATCTTAAAACCTATGGATTGCTATGTCTCCGAAAGAGAATCAATCATGTGTACAGGGGCATAAACGCAGCAGTGATAGGATTGGAGAGGTTCGGTGAGCAAATGAAGACCCTTTGAAGTCATATTGCATGGTACCCTTCCACGGATTTCAACTACCCAGGTTTTAGGTATTCTTCCTTCAGCTAAAACATGCATGTGGAACCCAGAGTATGATCAACCATGTGATCGGGAGACGTGTTCAAATATGTCTCAGTTTTCCTCCCCTGGTACTCGGGTGCAACATTCCAGACGCTTTACTAACACTCTCCCCACTTGGAGAGTCAGCGCCTTTAACCTCCTGTTTGGCACAGTTTGCAATTTCTGCGGAAGATGAACAGGAATAGCGAGAACCAATGAGAGGCTAGCTGGAGGTGTCTGGACGGGCAAATTTAACTCTCATTTCCCACCAGGAAGAGGAAATAACCAAAGGCTCAGCGTGCCGTACCGGAACCAGATTAGGGCCTGAAGCCATCCTGTGGTGTTGCGGCCAGCTCAAAAGAAAGCGAGTTGAAGAAAGGAGCTCAGGGGCACTGTAATTCACAAACCTGCAGAGTTATAAATGACAGCTATCGTCCAAAAATAGACTGAAGTAAGGCTGCCGAGAGGACTTGAAAGCGGGGCAGAATTGCAGGAAACCGATTTCAGGAGGTAGACTGGAATTGCATTGAAAGCATAGGAAAAGAGGCAGAACGTCCACAATGATGCACTTGGCCAAAAAGGGCGTATGCGTTTTTTCCTGAATATATTCAGGAAAAAACGCATACGCACTTTTTGGCCAACCAAGCAAGCTTGCAAAGGAAATCTGCACTACAATGAAGTCTCACTTCCCCCCGGTCAAAAGGGCCATCTGAAAAAAGTGTAAAATCCAGAAAGGCAGGACAGGCCATGGAGAACTGGGAGCCTTGTTATGCTGATGGGCGGGATGTAAATTGCCAACAGACACTCTGGAGAAGTGTATGGTGTTTCCTGAAACATCTAAAAAACAAAGCAACAGAGCCTAGGGCACTGCCACTTATGGTCCTATAGCTTAGGGAAATTAAAATCAAAAAGACACAGCCACCCCGAAGTTTGGGACGCCTCTGTTTACAAGAACATCGTTTACAGTACAAGTTCAACATCGCAGAAAGTGAAAAATGGATAAAGAAGGTGTGGTATTTACTTACAAAACAATATCACTCAGCAATGAAATCTATGTCATCAGGCCCTTAGCAGCACAATGAGTGGATTCAGGTATGATGATTCTAACTGAAATAAGTCACACAGAAAAAGAAACATCATAAGATATCAGTAATACACGGAATGTAAACTTGGCTACACAGGAACTGAATTACAGAACAGAACAGGGTCTCAAATTTAGAAAACCAACTTATGCTTGCTTAAGGGTAAAGGTGAGTTGGGGTGCTGCATAAACCCAGAGATTGAAATGAGCACAGATAAAGTTCCTTAAGCCAAATATGGAATAGACAAGAGCTACTCCTTGCTCAACGAAATGGACTCAACACCCCATATTAAACGCCTAAGAATGTACCTGACTAGTAATTATCTTAAAACCTATGGATTGCTATGTCTCCTAAAGAGAATCAAGCATGTGTACAGGGGCATAAACGCAGCAGTGATAGGATTGGAGAGGTTCAGTGAGCAAATGAAGAACCTTTGAAGTCATATTGCATGGTACCCATTCCACGGGTTTCAAATACACAGGTTTAAGGTATTCTTCCTTCAGCTAAAACATGCATGTGGAACCCAAGTATGATCAACCATGTGAACGGGAGACGTGTTCAAATATGTCTCAGCTTTCCTCCCCTGGTACTCGGGTGCAACATTCCAGACACTTAACTAACACTCTCCCCACTTGGAGAGTCAGTCCCTTTAACCTCCTGTTTGGCCCAGTTTGCAATTTCTGTGGAAGATGAACAGGAATAGCGAGAACCAATGAGAGACTAGCTGGAGGTGTCTGGATGGGCAAATTTAACTCTCATTTCCCACCAGGAAGAGGAATTAACCAAAGGCTCAGCGTGCCGTGCCGGAACCAGATTAGGGCCTGAAGACATCCTGCGGTGTTGCGGCCAGCTCACAAGAAAGCGAGTTGAAGAAAGGAGCTCAGGGGCACTGTAATTCACAAACCTGCAGAGTTATAAATGACAGCTATCGTCCAAAAATAGACTGAAGTAAGGCTGCCAAGAGGACTTGAAAGCGGGGCAGAATTGCAGGAAACCGATTTCAGGAGGTAGACTGGAATTGCATTGAAAGCATAGGAAAAGAGGCAGAACGTCCACAATGATGCACTTGGCCAAAAAGGGCGTATGCGTTTTTTCCTGAATATATTCAGGAAAAAACGCATACGCCCTTTTTGGCCAACCAAGCAAGCTTGCAAAGGAAATCTGCACTACAATGAAGTCTCACTTCCCCCCGGTCAAAAGGGCCATCTGAAAAAAGTGTAAAATCCAGAAAGGCAGGACAGGCCATGGAGAACTGGGAGCCTTGTTATGCTGATGGGCGGGATGTAAATTGCCAACAGACACTCGGGAGAAGTGTATGGTGTTTCCTGAAACATCTAAAAAACAAAGCAACAGAGCCTAGGGCACTTCCACTTATGGTCCTATAGCTTAGGGAAATTAATATCAAAAAGACACAGCAACCCCAAAATTTGGGACGGCTCTTTTTACAGGAATCTCTTCTACGGCACAAGTTAAATATCCCAGAGAGCAAATAATGGATAAAGAAGTTGCGGTACTTCTGTACAACAGAATACCACTCAGCAATGAAATCTATGTCACCAGGCCCGTACCAGCATAATGAGTGGATTGAGGCACGATGATTCTAAGTGAAATAAGTCACACAGAAAAAGAAACATCATAAGGTATCACTAATACACGGAATGTGAACTTGGCTACACATGAACTGAATTACAAAACAGAACAGGGTCTCAAGTTTAGAAAACCAACTTATGCCTGCTTAAGGGGGAAGGTGAGTTGGGGTGCTGCATAAAAGCAGAGTTTGAAATTAGCACAGATACCGTTCCTTAAGCCAAATATGTAATAGACAAGAGCTACCCCTTGCTCAACGAAATGGATTCAACAATGAGGTATCACCTCACACCTGGTAGAATAGGCATCATTGAAAATCTACAAACAAAAAATGCTGGAAAGGGTGTGGAGAAAAGGAACCCTCTTCCACTATTGTTGGGAATATAAATTGATACAGTCATTATGGAGAACAATATGGAATTTCTTAAGAAACTAACAATAGAATTACCATAGGATACAGCAATCCCAGTACTGGACATATACCCAGACAAAACCATAAATCAAAAAGAGTCATTCACCGCAATGTTCATTGCATCACTATTTACAATATCGAGGTAATGGAAGCAACCTAAATGCCCACAGACAGACGAATGCATAAAGCTGTGGTACATATATAAAATGGAATATTACTAAGCCATGAAAAGGAATGAAATTGGGTCATTTGTAGAGACGTCGATGGATCTAGAGACTGTCATACAGAGTGAAGTAAGTCAGAAAGAGAAAAACAAATCTTGTATATTCATGCATATATGTGGAACCTAGAAAAACTGTACAGATTAACCATTTTGCAAGGCATAAACAGAGCAACAGATGTAGACAACAAACGTATGGACAACAAGGGGGCAAAGCTGTTGGGGGGGTGGTGGTGGGAGGAGTTGAGAGACTGGGATTGGCATGTATACATTTATATGTATAAAATAGATAACCAATAAGAACCTGCTGTATAAAAATATAAAATAAAATTCAAAATTAAAAAGAAGTAAAATTTAAAAAATAAAACAGAAAAAACAATTATTCCCTGCACATACATGTATTTATATGAATAAATTATTTCCATGCTTATATCTGTAAATACAAAAAAGAGGAATAAAATCTACCTTGAACCAAAAACGAAAAAGAGAAAAAAAACACAGAACCCACCAGTTACACAGAGGAAAACCGTATCAGGGCACTTGCTCCAGTTGTAAACAATTCTGAAGTTGGTCAGTGGTGGGGAATCGTCTCCCATTCAGCCAGCAGCCCCCACGCAACAAGCGTCCTCATTGCAAAGCTGGGGCACCGTGCCGAGGCATCTGTGAGTAAACGTGAGCTGAGCCCCAGGCCAGTTGCTGCTGAACTATTCCCACCCGTCCCAGGTAAAACACCTGAATATATACAAGGACTTGAAAGCCTAGAGGAAGGGCCATAGAGCCACACGAGTGACAGCATGCCGGCCGACTTGGTGCCTGCAGGCTAGCCAGGATGGTCCTGGCCCTGGGTGCTCTTCTGGAAGATTTCCATTTCCCTGCCTGAGATACCCGTCCTGTCCCTGCCCCCACTGCTTTTTTCCTTCCTCACCTCTGCCCAGGGAGAAATTCCAGCAGCAGGTATGGGTGACACATCCTCTTCTTTAGCAGGTGGCAGCCTGGCAACTGCTGCAGAAAGTCCAGCAGAGCCCCACTCACACTGGGCCACCCACAAAGCCGTGGCCTCTCACTCCCTCCCACCAGCCCAGCCCCGAGACTGCTGACAGGGCAGAGAAAATGGCGTCAGGCACGGCTGCAGGGGCTCTTGCTGCCTGGAGTGGTATTTATATTGATCTCAACCCAGGCACACCTGGGGAGGGCTGGCCGGCACGGTAAGGCTGCCCAGGTCAGCCAATCATCACCCCTCAGGGGCTCACAGTTGCAGAAAATGGAACTTGCTGAACCGGCCAGGTCCAAGGAACAGGTGTGGGCTCCTGAGAGTCAGGATAGACAAGGGGCTGCAGCTTTGGCTTGTTTTCTAATCATTTTATCTGGCCCATGAGTGGGAGACAACTTCAAGAAAACCCTCTCCTAATGAGAGGAACCCAGGAGTCAGGCAGAGGAGGGGTGGGTGGTGGTTGGAGACAGAGGCCTGGTGCCCCGGGTGCAGTGGAAGTCTCTGGAAGACCAGGTGGAGGGAGGCCTCACGGAGTGATGCCCAGGGTCACAGACCTGTCGCAGCTGCTGTTTGTTAGTTCAAGTCCTGCTCTGAGGTGCTCTGTGTCAGCTCTGAGCGACAGGTGAGCTGGGGGTGCTCTGCAATGAGGGCTATGTGCACGGTTCCTGTGTGCCCAGCCCTGCCACGGTACCTGCAAGGGTAGCTCTGTATCCTGGGAGGGGCCTGACCACGAGAGCCCCGTGGGCTGGGGTGGGGGTGGGGTACCTGCCCAGGTGAGCTCCATATTCTGGGATTGGTCTGACCACGAGAGCCCCATGGGCTGCTGGGGACCTGGTAAAGGATGTCAGGACAGTCAGTGAAGCCACCGAGGATATACCTCCAGTTGCTCCTAATTCCTACACCCTGCTGGTCATTCTACCAACCACCAGGACATGGTATTCTGTATTAGTCTTCAATGATGCCTTCTTTTGTATTCCATTAGTCCCAGAGTCACAAGAAATTTTGGCTTGTGAGTGGCAGGACTCAACATACAACTAAAACAATACTTCCGGGCCGTCTGGCCCCAAGGGTGCAAAAATTCCCACACCATCTTTGGGGAAAGCTTAGCTAAAGACCTAAAAGTTCTACCTCTGGAAAAGGAAACCCTCCTTCAATATGCAGACGACATTCTGATCACCAGCCCTACTAAGGAGGCCTCTGAACTACCAAGCCAATAAAGGATAGAAGTTGTCCAAGAAAAAGCTCAAATATCACAGACTGCGGTGACCTGCCTGGGCTTCATTCTCACAGAAGGTCAGAGAAGCCCATCCCAGGAAAGGGAAGAAACCATTTTCAGCCTTACCCCTTTCTAAAACTAGAAGACAGCTTAGGGGTTCCTGGGGAGGCCAGGGTTTACTGCTTCTGGATCCCTAGCTACAGTCTACTAGCTGGGCCTCTATATGAAACACTGAAAGGAAAAGATGATGATCCTTTTGAATAGAATCCAGAAGTGGCCTTTCAAGAATGGAAAGAGCAGTCAATTCAGACCCTTGCCCTGGAACTCCCTAATTTAGCTAAACCCTTTGACCTTTACATTCCCGGTGAAAGGTGAATCGCCATTGGAGAATTAGTGCAAAAACTGGGACCACTTGAAATGGAACAATGCAAGAATGCCATCCAGGTAGGATAAACTACGGTCACTAAGGGGCTTGGCCCACTGCCACATCTGGCCAAGATACTGGCGGTATCTAAAAACCTGGAAATCAGCAGCCCAAAAGGCCACCTCCCTCCTAAGGGAAAAGGACCCCACGTGGTGATCCTAACCACCAACCATGCCCTGAAGTTGCAGGGTTCGCTCCGTGGGCACACCGACCTCGAGTGAGGAGGCCCTCCAACTCCAACATCCAGAGAGATAACCGGGGGCAACAGGGCACCATGACGACTCGTGTGAACATCACTTGACCTGGAGTTTCTCTCATAAAACAACAAGAGTGTGTCCCAAAAGAGTAGACTACTGCTTGCAGGACTTACTGCACCCAGAGGGGAGGTAATAATCTTGGCGGGGGAACAGTATACCACACTGTCACCATAGAAAAGCCTACAGACACCGTGATGATGATGGCCAATAAGACCGGCTGGACTCCTGTTTACTTCAAAAGGCTGTTGACTCAGTAGCCATCATGGTCCTTGGTCACCACTGACCCTGGACTGTCTGGGAGTTGAGCGGGCAGGGCTCTGACACCTGGTGCTGTTTGTACGTTAATTCAGGGGCCTAACTGAAGAAAGCGCAGACTACTGGTCAGAGCATCTAGGCTGGCAGAGACGGTCAGCCTAAGGTGGCCGAACAAATGTGGGGCGGGGTGAAACCGGCCCCCACAGCGTCTCTGCACATCTCTTTCCTGGACCCTTAAAGGTCATTAGAATCTATAACACTTCCAATGCTGGTGCTCAGGTGGACGAGCAGGGAGGCAGGGGTCCTGGGGACAATCAACGTCACCGGGAGGCTGCTGGGGAGAAGCTCTGACCCTCGCCCCAGGGTATGAGGGCTCCCAACTCAGCACTCAGCAGTTACAGAAGAAGGGTCTGCACCCTCAGCACTCCAAGAATGAGGAACGGGACAAAAGGCAGAGGAGGGGTTTGTCCCCAGCAAAGCCCATTAAAAATCCCTGGGAGATAAAAATAGAATCTGGGCAATAAAGTCAAGTCTAACCTTTTTTATCCTTTGTGCTTTGTCTAATTTCACGTGCTCCTAGGGTCCCGCATGCAGAGGTTCCACACCCGGCACTTCAGACCAGATTTCCTAGTGCAGAATGGCTGGGTCGACACCTCAGCTCCTGGGGCCCAGTGCAGACTCCACGATATAGAGCCTGAGCTACAGCCAACCCGGCCCTCGAGAGCTCCGCCGCCTCCCTCCCTCCCACTGACTCTGACAGGATCTCTACACAGCAGCCCAGCCCACAGCCCACGGGGTAGTGCATGCTCTCACCTCTCCATTCTCTGATCAAAATATAAAGTTTCCTTTGCTTGTGAACCAAACTCAGTCTCGATCTGTTGGCCCCAATGACACTGGGCAGGGGGACACTTGTTGGGGTCCACTCTGGAGGATCAGTAACAGAAATTGAGACTATTGTAACCTCAATGAACAGATGTGTGAGCCAAACTGTAGTTAACATAGAACAGTGTATAAGGCTCGGGTAAAATAAGATGTTTTTAACACTTCCATTTGATATTTCCATCACTTTTTATAAGCAAGTTCAGTGAAAAGGTTTGTCTTATTTGTCAGGTCAATATTAGAGAAACGAAGTGATTTCTTTCCAAGGATGTACAGCTAATAATCTTGGTTAAACCTTCAATCTTGTTTTAAATGCTTTTCCATTGAAAATGATACCTCTCTTTCAGCTCCCCCATTTCTGAGAAGTATAAAATCTTATAATTTATTATTACCAAAGGGGAAAGGTGGGAGGAGGGATAAATTAACAGTTTGGAATGAACACATACACACTGCTATGTATAAAATAGATCATCAACAAGGAACTACTGTATAGCACAGGGAACTACACTCAACATTTTGCAATAACCTATAAGGGGAAATAATCTGAAAAAGAATAGATATTTTTATTGACATCATCTATCAATGACAGTTAAAGTGTAGCCTAAGGGAAGCTGGTGGTGAGTGCTTCTGACCCTGAAGACTTCAATCATCTAAAGTTTGGACTCTGCCTACTTCCCAAGGCCCTTAATGAACATATGTGTAGCCGTAGCTTAAAAACTTCCCCAGTTTGGGTTTCGGGGAGACACTGATTTTGAAAAAGCCCTGGTGTTCTCCTTACATGAATGGGACTCTTCCTACTGCTAAAACATGTCTGTCACACCCAGAGGATGGTATACCGTCTGATCGGGAAGAGTTTGGAAAAGGCATCTCATCTCCTCATCTCCTGGTGCTCGGGTTCACCCCTCCAGCGTCTTTACTAACAGTCTCCCCACTTGGAGATGTCAGCACTGTCAACATCCTGTTGCGTACAGTTTGGAATTTGTCCAGAGGATGAAGCGGAAGGATGAGGAACAATGAGAGACAAGTCCTAGGTGTTCAGACAGGCACATGTCACTCTAATTTCCAATCAGGAAGACGAATTGACCAAAGGCTAGGGTTGCCCATGGAAACAGTATAGGGCTTGAGGAAATCCCGCTGCTTTGTGGCCAGTTCCCATAAACACGAGTTGAACAATGGAACTCAGGGGCAGTAAAATTCACAAAACTGCAGAGTTGAAAATATCCATCACTGAAAAATGTCTTGAGGAAAGTCAGAGAAAAGGACTTGTAAGCAAGGGAGAATGGCAGGAAAGGGATTTGAGGAGGTAGAAAGGACTCGCCATTAAGCACAAGAAAAGGAGCTGAACATTGCCAACATTGCAGTTGGCCAAAAAGGGTGTATGCGTTCTTTTCTGTATATATTCAAGAAAAGGGCATACACTTTTTTAGCCAACCAAACAGGTGGGCACTGGAAGTCAATACTACAAAAGATATCACTTCGCATCAGTCAGAAGAGCCATCCTCATAAAGCGTAAACAACAGAAATGCAGGACAGGGCAACGAGAAGAGGGAGCCCTGTGAGACTTATAGTGGAAATGTATATTGCCAACGGCCATTCTGGAGAAGTGTATTGTGTTTACTAAAGCATCTAAAAAATGAGCTACAGAGCATAGGGCACTTGCACTCATGGGCGTATATCTTGGGAAAAACAAAAATCGAGAGGACACAGGCACCCCAATGTTTACCCCCTCTCTGTTTAAAAGATCCTCGACTAGGATATAACTTAAATGTCTCTGGAGGGGAAAAATGGATAGAGATGTGGTACTTAGGTAGAGTGGAATATTATTCAGCCTGGAAATCAATGAAATATGGCCAGTTGTAACAACTCCGGAGGAGTTACGTATGATCATTCTAAGTGACAGAATTCAAAAAGAAAAAGACACATATCATAAGATATCACTTAAAGGTGGAATCCAAAATGGCTACACATGAAATAAATTACAAAACAAAAACATAGTCAAATATGTAGAAAACACGCATAAGGCTGCTAAACGGGAAAGGTGGGGAGGGGTGAGGCATCATCCAGGAGGTTGAAATTAGCAAAGATACCATTCCAAATACCAAACTGATAATCAACAAGGCCTACACGGTAGCTAAAAGAACTGCACTCAGCACACTCAAGTCACCGGAAAAGAATATATACGACTGGTAAGAATCTGAAAAAGAATTTATTGATGTCTCTCTGTACGCGAATCAAGTGGATGTACAGCAGCAAGAAACAGAGCTTTGAAAATCAGCTGTAACCAATATAGTAATAAATTGAAAAAAATAAACGACAGAGAGACAGAGAAAACCTCTTACAACTTTTCCTCAGGGACGGTGATGCAACATGGATTGAACACATCTAGACCCACAGCAGGATGAGACATAAGGCTGGAAACTGTTTACGCTAAGAGAAATGTGAGGTTGGGTGAGGAAATGCACACCCTTTAAAGTAATACTACCTGGTACCCATTCAATGGGTCCCAAATCTGCAGGTTCAAGGGATCTTCCTACAGCTAAAACATGCATGGAAAACCCAGAGAACTGTACACCATGTGATCGGGAGATGTGTCTAAAATGCACCTCATTTATCCTCTCCTGGTGCTCCTGTTCACCATTCCAGCCACGCTACTTAGAATCTCCCCACTTGGAGAATCAGCACATTTAAACTTCTGTTTCACACATTTTGCAAATTGTGAGGAGGATGAACGGGAAGAGGGGGAACCAATGAGAGAAGAGTTGTAGGGGTTTGGACGGGCACATATCACTCTAATTTCCCATTAAGAATAAGAATTAAAGAAAGGCTCAGCCTGCCTCGCCGGAGCCAAAATAGGGCCTGAAGCAATCCTGCGGGTTTGAGGCCAGCTCACAAAAGAGCAACTTAAAAAATGGAGCTCAGGGTCACTGCAATTCACAAACCTGCAGAGTTATAAATGAAAACTAACGTCCAAAAATATGTTGAGGTAAGGCAAAGAAGAGGATCTGAATGCAAGACAGAATTGCAAGAAACAGATTTCAAGAGATAGATTGGACTCGTCTTTAACGCACATGAAAAGCGGCAGAATTTCGACAATGATGCAGTTGGCCCAAAAGGGCGTATGCGTTTTTTCCTGATTATATCCAGGAAAAAACGCATACGCACTTTATGGGCAACGAAGCAAGCAAGCAATGCAAATGTGCACAACAAAGAAGTCTCACTTCCCACCGGTCAAAAGGGTCATCCTAAAAAATTGTAAAAACCAGAAATGCAGGACAGGCCATGGAGAACAGGGAGCCTTTATACGCTGATGGGCAGTGTGTGAACTGCCGAGAGCCACTCTGGAGAAGTGTATGGTGGTTCCTAAATCATCTAAAAAACAGAGCTACAGAGCATAGGACACTTCCAATCATGGGAGTATATCTAGGGAAGTCTAAAAATCAACAAGACACAAGCACACCACAGTTTAGGGCTACTCTGTTTACAAGAACCTCAACTTCAGTACACCTTAAATATCCCAGGAAAGAGAACAATGGATAAAGAAGATGTGGTACTTATGTACAATGGAATATCTCTTCACCATGAAATCAATGTAATAAGGCTAGTAGAAGGATAAAGAGTGGATTTAGGTCCGATAATACTACTTGAAATAAGTCAAACAGAAAAAGAAACATATCATAAGATATCACTTATAGAGGGAGGGTAAATATGGCTGCACAAGAAATGAATTACAGAACAGAACAGTGTCTCACATTTAGAAAACACACTTATGTCAGCTTAAGGGGAAAGGAGAGGTGGGGTGATGCATAAAACCAGAGTTTGAAATTAGCACAGATACCGTTCAATAAACCAAATAGGTATTAGACAAGATCTACACCTTGCTCAATGAACTGGCCTCAACACACCCTATACACCGCAGAGAAATATATCTGAGGAATAAGAATCTTAAAACCCATGTATTGATATATCTCCATAAGGGAATCAAGTGTGTGCAGAGCGGCACAAACACAGCAGTGAAAAGGAGCTAAACCCCATTATAGAAATAAATTTTAAAAACAAAACGCTGAAACAATGAAAGAGAGAAAAATTCTTACAAAATTCGCTCAGGGGCTGTGATGCAACCTGGATTGACCACATATAAACCCACAGCTGGATAAGACATAAGGCTGGACACTTGGGGCTGACAGGATTGGTGAGCTTTGGTGAGCAACTGCCGAAAGTTTAATGCAATACTTCATGCTACTCAGTCCAAGGGTCCCAACACTCCAGGTTGAAGGGAATCTTCCTACAGCTAAACCATGCTTGGGAAACCCAGCGACTGGTATACCATATGATCGGGAAAGGTTTCTAAAACGCACCTCATTTTTCCTCTCCTGGGGCTCCGGATCGACATTCCAGCCGCTTTACTAACAACATCCCCACATGGAGTCAATGCCTTTAAGTTCTGGTATCGCACAGTCTGCAGTTAGTGCAGAGGATGAATGGGAATAGGGGGAACCAGTGAGAAACTAGCTGTAGCGGTTTCAATGGGCACATGTCACTCTAATATCACATCAGTAAGAAGAATTAACCAAAGGCACAGCAAGGTGCCCCAGAAGAAAAATAGGGCTTCAAGGAATCCTGTGGTTACGGGGCAAGACCACAAAAATAAGAGCTAAAAAATGGAGCTAAGGGCCACTGCAATTCAAAAACCTGCAGAGTTATAAAGGCCAACTATTTTTAAAAATATATTGAGGTAAGGCTATGAAGAGGCATTGAAAGCAAGGCAGAATTGCAGGAAACCGATTTCAGGAGGTAGACTGGAATTGCATTGAAAGCATATGAAGAGAGTCAGAAACTCGACAATGATGCACTTGGCCAAAAAGGGCGTATGCGTTTTTTCCTGAATATATTCAGGAAAAAACGCATACGCCCTTTTTGGCCAACCAAGCAAACTTGCAAAGGAAATCTGCACTACAATGAAGTCTCACTTCCCCCCGGTCAAAAGGGCCATCTGAAAAAAGTGTAAAATCCATAAAGGCACGACAGGCCATGGAGAACTGGGAGCCTTCTTATGCTGATGGGCGGGATGTAAATTGCCAACAGCCACTCTGGAGAAGTGTATGGTGTTTCCTGAAACATCTAAAAAACAAAGCAACAGAGCCTAGGGCACTTCCACTTATGGTCCTATAGCTTAGGGAAATTAAAATCAAAAAGACACAGCCACCCCAAAGTTTGGGACGGCTCTGTTTACAAGAACCTCGTTTATGGTACAAGTTCAATATCGCAGAAAGTGAAAAATGGATAAAGAACTTGTGGTTCTTACGTACAATGCAATATCACTCAGCAATGAAATCTATGTCATCAGGCCAGTAGCAGCATAATGAGTGGATTCAGGTATGATGATTCGAACTGAAATAAGTCACACAGAAAAGAAACATCATAAGGTATCACTAATACACAGAATGTGAACTTGGCTACACATGAACTGAATTACAAAACAGAACAGTGTCTCAAGTTTAGAAAACCAACTTACGCTTGCTTAAGGGGGAAGGTGAGTTGGGGTGCTGCATAAAACCAGAGATTGAAATGAGCACAGATAAAGTTCCTTAAGCCAAATATGGAATAGACAAGAGCTACTCCTTGCTCAACGAAATGGACTCAACACCGCATGTTAAACGCCTAAGAATGTACCTGACTAGTAAGTATCTTAAAACCTATGGATTGCTATGTCTCCGAAAGAGAATCAAGCGTGTGTACAGGGGCATAAACGCAGCAGTGATAGGATTGGAGAGGTTCGGTGAGCAAATGAAGACCCTTTGAAGTCATATTGCATGGTACCCATTCCACGGGTCTCAACTCTCCAGGTTTAAGGTATTCTTCCTTCAGCTAAAACATGCATGTGGAACCCAGAGTATGATCAACCGTGTGAACGGGAGACGTGTTCTAATATGTCTCAGTTTTCCTCCCCTGGTACTCGGGTGCAACATTCCAGACCCTTTACTAACACTCTCCCAACTTGGAGAGTCAGCGCCTTTAACATCCTGTTTGGCCCAGTTTGCAATTTCTGCGGAAGATGAACAGGAATAGCGAGAACCAATGAGAGGCTAGCTGGAGGTGTCTGGACGGGCAAATTTAACTCTCATTTCCCACCAGGAAGAGGAAATAACCAAAGGCTCAGCGTGCCGTGCCGGAACCAGATTAGGGCCTGAAGCCATCCTGCGGTGTTGCGGCCAGCTCAAGAGAAAGCGAGTTGAAGAAAGGAGCTCAGGGTCTCTGTAATTCACAAACCTGCAGAGTTATAAATGACAGCTATCGTCCAAAAATAGACTGAAGTAAGGCTTCCAAGAGGACTTGAAAGCGGGGCAGAATTGCAGGATACCGATTTCAGGAGGTAGACTGGAATTGCATTGAAAGCGTAGGAAAAGAGGCAGAACGTCCACAATGATGCACTTTGCCAAAAGGGCATATGCGTTTTTTCCTGAATATATTCAGGAAAAAACGCATACGCCCTTTTTGGCCAACCAAGCAAGCTTGCAAAGGAAATCTGCACTACAATGAAGTCTCACTTCCCCCCGGTCAAAAGGGCCATCAGAATAAAGTGTAAAATCCAGAAAGGCAGGACAGGCCATGGAGAACTGGGAGCCTTGTTATGCTGATGGGCGGGATGTAAATTGCCAACAGACACTCGGGAGAAGTGTATGGTGTTTCCTGAAACATCTAAAAAACAAAGCAACAGAGCCTAGGGCACTTCCACTTATGGTCCTATAGCTTAGGGAAATTAATATCAAAAAGACACAGCAACCCCAAAATTTGGGACGGCTCTTTTTACAGGAATCTCTTCTACGGCACAAGTTAAATATCCCAGAGAGCAAATAATGGATAAAGAAGTTGCGGTACTTCTGTACAACAGAATACCACTCAGCAATGAAATCTATGTCACCAGGCCCGTACCAGCATAATGAGTGGATTGAGGCACGATGATTCTAAGTGAAATAAGTCACACAGAAAAAGAAACATCATAAGGTATCACTAATACACGGAATGTGAACTTGGCTACACATGAACTGAATTACAAAACAGAACAGGGTCTCAAGTTTAGAAAACCAACTTATGCCTGCTTAAGGGGGAAGGTGAGTTGGGGTGCTGCATAAAAGCAGAGTTTGCAATTAGCACAGATACCGTTCCATAAGCCAAATATGTAATAGACAAGAGCTACCCCTTGCTCAACGAAATGGATTCAACAATGAGGTATCACCTCACACCTGGTAGAATAGGCATCATTGAAAATCTACAAACAAAAAATGCTGGAAAGGGTGTGGAGAAAAGGAACCCTCTTCCACTATTGTTGGGAATATAAATTGATACAGTCATTATGGAGAACAATATGGAATTTCTTAAGAAACTAACAATAGAATTACCATAGGATACAGCAATCCCAGTACTGGACATATACCCAGACAAAACCATAAATCAAAAAGAGTCATTCACCGCAATGTTCATTGCATCACTATTTACAATATCGAGGTAATGGAAGCAACCTAAATGCCCACAGACAGACGAATGCATAAAGCTGTGGTACATATATAAAATGGAATATTACTAAGCCATGAAAAGGAATGAAATTGGGTCATTTGTAGAGACGTCGATGGATCTAGAGACTGTCATACAGAGTGAAGTAAGTCAGAAAGAGAAAAACAAATCTTGTATATTCATGCATATATGTGGAACCTAGAAAAACTGTACAGATTAACCATTTTGCAAGGCATAAACAGAGCAACAGATGTAGACAACAAACGTATGGACAACAAGGGGGCAAAGCTGTTGGGGGGGTGGTGGTGGGAGGAGTTGAGAGACTGGGATTGGCATGTATACATTTATATGTATAAAATAGATAACCAATAAGAACCTGCTGTATAAAAATATAAAATAAAATTCAAAATTAAAAAGAAGTAAAATTTAAAAAATAAAACAGAAAAAACAATTATTCCCTGCACATACATGTATTTATATGAATAAATTATTTCCATGCTTATATCTGTAAATACAAAAAAGAGGAATAAAATCTACCTTGAACCAAAAACGAAAAAGAGAAAAAAAACACAGAACCCACCAGTTACACAGAGGAAAACCGTATCAGGGCACTTGCTCCAGTTGTAAACAATTCTGAAGTTGGTCAGTGGTGGGGAATCGTCTCCCATTCAGCCAGCAGCCCCCACGCAACAAGCGTCCTCATTGCAAAGCTGGGGCACCGTGCCGAGGCATCTGTGAGTAAACGTGAGCTGAGCCCCAGGCCAGTTGCTGCTGAACTATTCCCACCCGTCCCAGGTAAAACACCTGAATATATACAAGGACTTGAAAGCCTAGAGGAAGGGCCATAGAGCCACACGAGTGACAGCATGCCGGCCGACTTGGTGCCTGCAGGCCAGCCAGGATGGTCCTGGCCCTGGGTGCTCTTCTGGAAGATTTCCATTTCCCTGCCTGAGATACCCGTCCTGTCCCTGCCCCCACTGCTTTTTTCCTTCCTCACCTCTGCCCAGGGAGAAATTCCAGCAGCAGGTATGGGTGACACATCCTCTTCTTTAGCAGGTGGCAGCCTGGCAACTGCTGCAGAAAGTCCAGCAGAGCCCCACTCACACTGGGCCACCCACAAAGCCGTGGCCTCTCACTCCCTCCCACCAGCCCAGCCCCGAGACTGCTGACAGGGCAGAGAAAATGGCGTCAGGCACGGCTGCAGGGGCTCTTGCTGCCTGGAGTGGTATTTATATTGATCTCAACCCAGGCACACCTGGGGAGGGCTGGCCGGCACGGTAAGGCTGCCCAGGTCAGCCAATCATCACCCCTCAGGGGCTCACAGTTGCAGAAAATGGAACTTGCTGAACCGGCCAGGTCCAAGGAACAGGTGTGGGCTCCTGAGAGTCAGGATAGACAAGGGGCTGCAGCTTTGGCTTGTTTTCTAATCATTTTATCTGGCCCATGAGTGGGAGACAACTTCAAGAAAACCCTCTCCTAATGAGAGGAACCCAGGAGTCAGGCAGAGGAGGGGTGGGTGGTGGTTGGAGACAGAGGCCTGGTGCCCCGGGTGCAGTGGAAGTCTCTGGAAGACCAGGTGGAGGGAGGCCTCACGGAGTGATGCCCAGGGTCACAGACCTGTCGCAGCTGCTGTTTGTTAGTTCAAGTCCTGCTCTGAGGTGCTCTGTGTCAGCTCTGAGCGACAGGTGAGCTGGGGGTGCTCTGCAATGAGGGCTATGTGCACGGTTCCTGTGTGCCCAGCCCTGCCACGGTACCTGCAAGGGTAGCTCTGTATCCTGGGAGGGGCCTGACCACGAGAGCCCCGTGGGCTGGGGTGGGGGTGGGGTACCTGCCCAGGTGAGCTCCATATTCTGGGATTGGTCTGACCACGAGAGCCCCATGGGCTGCTGGGGACCTGGTAAAGGATGTCAGGACAGTCAGTGAAGCCACCGAGGATATACCTCCAGTTGCTCCTAATTCCTACACCCTGCTGGTCATTCTACCAACCACCAGGACATGGTATTCTGTATTAGTCTTCAATGATGCCTTCTTTTGTATTCCATTAGTCCCAGAGTCACAAGAAATTTTGGCTTGTGAGTGGCAGGACTCAACATACAACTAAAACAATACTTCCGGGCCGTCTGGCCCCAAGGGTGCAAAAATTCCCACACCATCTTTGGGGAAAGCTTAGCTAAAGACCTAAAAGTTCTACCTCTGGAAAAGGAAACCCTCCTTCAATATGCAGACGACATTCTGATCACCAGCCCTACTAAGGAGGCCTCTGAACTACCAAGCCAATAAAGGATAGAAGTTGTCCAAGAAAAAGCTCAAATATCACAGACTGCGGTGACCTGCCTGGGCTTCATTCTCACAGAAGGTCAGAGAAGCCCATCCCAGGAAAGGGAAGAAACCATTTTCAGCCTTACCCCTTTCTAAAACTAGAAGACAGCTTAGGGGTTCCTGGGGAGGCCAGGGTTTGCTGCTTCTGGATCCCTAGCTACAGTCTACTAGCTGGGCCTCTATATGAAACACTGAAAGGAAAAGATGATGATCCTTTTGAATAGAATCCAGAAGTGGCCTTTCAAGAATGGAAAGAGCAGTCAATTCAGACCCTTGCCCTGGAACTCCCTAATTTAGCTAAACCCTTTGACCTTTACATTCCCGGTGAAAGGTGAATCGCCATTGGAGAATTAGTGCAAAAACTGGGACCACTTGAAATGGAACAATGCAAGAATGCCATCCAGGTAGGATAAACTACGGTCACTAAGGGGCTTGGCCCACTGCCACATCTGGCCAAGATACTGGCGGTATCTAAAAACCTGGAAATCAGCAGCCCAAAAGGCCACCTCCCTCCTAAGGGAAAAGGACCCCACGTGGTGATCCTAACCACCAACCATGCCCTGAAGTTGCAGGGTTCGCTCCGTGGGCACACCGACCTCGAGTGAGGAGGCCCTCCAACTCCAACATCCAGAGAGATAACCGGGGGCAACAGGGCACCATGACGACTCGTGTGAACATCACTTGACCTGGAGTTTCTCTCATAAAACAACAAGAGTGTGTCCCAAAAGAGTAGACTACTGCTTGCAGGACTTACTGCACCCAGAGGGGAGCTAATAATCTTGGCGGGGGAACAGTATACCACACTGTCACCATAGAAAAGCCTACAGACACCGTGATGATGGTGGCCAATAAGACCGGCTGGACTCCTGTTTACTTCAAAAGGCTGTTGACTCAGTAGCCATCATGGTCCTTGGTCACCACTGACCCTGGACTGTCTGGGAGTTGAGCGGGCAGGGCTCTGACACCTGGTGCTGTTTGTACGTTAATTCAGGGGCCTAACTGAAGAAAGCGCAGACTACTGGTCAGAGCATCTAGGCTGGCAGAGACGGTCAGCCTAAGGTGGCCGAACAAATGTGGGGCGGGGTGAAACCGGCCCCCACAGCGTCTCTGCACATCTCTTTCCTGGACCCTTAAAGGTCATTAGAATCTATAACACTTCCAATGCTGGTGCTCAGGTGGACGAGCAGGGAGGCAGGGGTCCTGGGGACAATCAACGTCACCGGGAGGCTGCTGGGGAGAAGCTCTGACCCTCGCCCCAGGGTATGAGGGCTCCCAACTCAGCACTCAGCAGTTACAGAAGAAGGGTCTGCACCCTCAGCACTCCAAGAATGAGGAACGGGACAAAAGGCAGAGGAGGGGTTTGTCCCCAGCAAAGCCCATTAAAAATCCCTGGGAGATAAAAATAGAATCTGGGCAATAAAGTCAAGTCTAACCTTTTTTATCCTTTGTGCTTTGTCTAATTTCACATGCTCCTAGGGTCCCGCATGCAGAGGTTCCACACCCGGCACTTCAGACCAGATTTCCTAGTGCAGAATGGCTGGGTCGACACCTCAGCTCCTGGGGCCCAGTGCAGACTCCACGATATAGAGCCTGAGCTACAGCCAACCCGGCCCTCGAGAGCTCCGCCGCCTCCCTCCCTCCCACTGACTCTGACAGGATCTCTACACAGCAGCCCAGCCCACAGCCCACAGGGTAGTGCATGCTCTCACCTCTCCATTCTCTGATCAAAATATAAAGTTTCCTTTGCTTGTGAACCAAACTCAGTCTCGATCTGTTGGCCCCAATGACACTGGGCAGGGGGACACTTGTTGGGGTCCACTCTGGAGGATCAGTAACAGAAATTGAGACTATTGTAACCTCAATGAACAGATGTGTGAGCCAAACTGTAGTTAACATAGAACAGTGTATAAGGCTCGGGTAAAATAAGATGTTTTTAACACTTCCATTTGATATTTCCATCACTTTTTATAAGCAAGTTCAGTGAAAAGGTTTGTCTTATTTGTCAGGTCAATATTAGAGAAACGAAGTGATTTCTTTCCAAGGATGTACAGCTAATAATCTTGGTTAAACCTTCAATCTTGTTTTAAATGCTTTTCCATTGAAAATGATACCTCTCTTTCAGCTCCCCCATTTCTGAGAAGTATAAAATCTTATAATTTATTATTACCAAAGGGGAAAGGTGGGAGGAGGGATAAATTAACAGTTTGGAATGAACACATACACACTGCTATGTATAAAATAGATCATCAACAAGGAACTACTGTATAGCACAGGGAACTACACTCAACATTTTGCAATAACCTATAAGGGGAAATAATCTGAAAAAGAATAGATATTTTTATTGACATCATCTATCAATGACAGTTAAAGTGTAGCCTAAGGGAAGCTGGTGGTGAGTGCTTCTGACCCTGAAGACTTCAATCATCTAAAGTTTGGACTCTGCCTACTTCCCAAGGCCCTTAATGAACATATGTGTAGCTGTAGCTTAAAAACTTCCCCAGTTTGGGTTTCGGGGAGACACTGATTTTGAAAAAGCCCTGGTGTTCTCCTTACATGAATGGGACTCTTCCTACTGCTAAAACATGTCTGTCACACCCAGAGGATGGTATACCGTCTGATCGGGAAGAGTTTGGAAAAGGCATCTCATCTCCTCATCTCCTGGTGCTCGGGTTCACCCCTCCAGCGTCTTTACTAACAGTCTCCCCACTTGGAGATGTCAGCACTGTCAACATCCTGTTGCGTACAGTTTGGAATTTGTCCAGAGGATGAAGCGGAAGGATGAGGAACAATGAGAGACAAGTCCTAGGTGTTCAGACAGGCACATGTCACTCTAATTTCCAATCAGGAAGACGAATTGACCAAAGGCTAGGGTTGCCCATGGAAACAGTATAGGGCTTGAGGAAATCCCGCTGCTTTGTGGCCAGTTCCCATAAACACGAGTTGAACAATGGAACTCAGGGGCAGTAAAATTCACAAAACTGCAGAGTTGAAAATATCCATCACTGAAAAATGTCTTGAGGAAAGTCAGAGAAAAGGACTTGTAAGCAAGGGAGAATAGCAGGAAAGGGATTTGAGGAGGTAGAAAGGACTCGCCATTAAGCACAAGAAAAGGAGCTGAACATTGCCAACATTGCCAACATTGCAGTTGGCCAAAAAGGGTGTATGCGTTCTTTTCTGTATATATTCAAGAAAAGGGCATACACTTTTTTAGCCAACCAAACAGGTGGGCACTGGAAGTCAATACTACAAAAGATATCACTTCGCATCAGTCAGAAGAGCCATCCTCATAAAGCGTAAACAACAGAAATGCAGGACAGGGCAACGAGAAGAGGGAGCCCTGTGAGACTTATAGTGGAAATGTATATTGCCAACGGCCATTCTGGAGAAGTGTATTGTGTTTACTAAAGCATCTAAAAAATGAGCTACAGAGCATAGGGCACTTGCACTCATGGGCGTATATCTTGGGAAAAACAAAAATCGAGAGGACACAGGCACCCCAATGTTTACCCCCTCTCTGTTTAAAAGATCCTCGACTAGGATATAACTTAAATGTCTCTGGAGGGGAAAAATGGATAGAGATGTGGTACTTAGGTAGAGTGGAATATTATTCAGCCTGGAAATCAATGAAATATGGCCAGTTGTAACAACTCCGGAGGAGTTACGTATGATCATTCTAAGTGACAGAATTCAAAAAGAAAAAGACACATATCATAAGATATCACTTAAAGGTGGAATCCAAAATGGCTACACATGAAATAAATTACAAAACAAAAACATAGTCAAATATGTAGAAAACACGCATAAGGCTGCTAAACGGGAAAGGTGGGGAGGGGTGAGGCATCATCCAGGAGGTTGAAATTAGCAAAGATACCATTCCAAATACCAAACTGATAATCAACAAGGCCTACACGGTAGCTAAAAGAACTGCACTCAGCACACTCAAGTCACCGGAAAAGAATATATACGACTGGTAAGAATCTGAAAAAGAATTTATTGATGTCTCTCTGTACGCGAATCAAGTGGATGTACAGCAGCAAGAAACAGAGCTTTGAAAATCAGCTGTAACCAATATAGTAATAAATTGAAAAAAATAAACGACAGAGAGACAGAGAAAACCTCTTACAACTTTTCCTCAGGGACGGTGATGCAACATGGATTGAACACATCTAGACCCACAGCAGGATGAGACATAAGGCTGGAAATTGTTTACGCTAAGAGAAATGTGAGGTTGGGTGAGGAAATGCACACCCTTTAAAGTAATACTACCTGGTACCCATTCAATGGGTCCCAAATCTGCAGGTTCAAGGGATCTTCCTACAGCTAAAACATGCATGGAAAACCCAGAGAACTGTACACCATGTGATCGGGAGATGTGTCTAAAATGCACCTCATTTATCCTCTCCTGGTGCTCCTGTTCACCATTCCAGCCACGCTACTTAGAATCTCCCCACTTGGAGAATCAGCACATTTAAACTTCTGTTTCACACATTTTGCAAATTGTGAGGAGGATGAACGGGAAGAGGGGGAACCAATGAGAGAAGAGTTGTAGGGGTTTGGACGGGCACATATCACTCTAATTTCCCATTAAGAATAAGAATTAAAGAAAGGCTCAGCCTGCCTCGCCGGAGCCAAAATAGGGCCTGAAGCAATCCTGCGGGTTTGAGGCCAGCTCACAAAAGAGCAACTTAAAAAATGGAGCTCAGGGTCACTGCAATTCACAAACCTGCAGAGTTATAAATGAAAACTAACGTCCAAAAATATGTTGAGGTAAGGCAAAGAAGAGGATCTGAATGCAAGACAGAATTGCAAGAAACAGATTTCAAGAGATAGATTGGACTCGTCTTTAACGCACATGAAAAGCGGCAGAATTTCGACAATGATGCAGTTGGCCCAAAAGGGCGTATGCGTTTTTTCCTGATTATATCCAGGAAAAAACGCATACGCACTTTATGGGCAACGAAGCAAGCAAGCAATGCAAATGTGCACAACAAAGAAGTCTCACTTCCCACCGGTCAAAAGGGCCATCCTAAAAAATTGTAAAAACCAGAAATGCAGGACAGGCCATGGAGAACAGGGAGCCTTTATACGCTGATGGGCAGTGTGTGAACTGCCGAGAGCCACTCTGGAGAAGTGTATGGTGGTTCCTAAATCATCTAAAAAACAGAGCTACAGAGCATAGGACACTTCCAATCATGGGAGTATATCTAGGGAAGTCTAAAAATCAACAAGACACAAGCACACCACAGTTTAGGGCTACTCTGTTTACAAGAACCTCAACTTCAGTACACCTTAAATATCCCAGGAAAGAGAACAATGGATAAAGAAGATGTGGTACTTATGTACAATGGAATATCTCTTCACCATGAAATCAATGTAATAAGGCTAGTAGAAGGATAAAGAGTGGATTTAGGTCCGATAATACTACTTGAAATAAGTCAAACAGAAAAAGAAACATATCATAAGATATCACTTATAGAGGGAGGGTAAATATGGCTGCACAAGAAATGAATTACAGAACAGAACAGTGTCTCACATTTAGAAAACACACTTATGTCAGCTTAAGGGGAAAGGAGAGGTGGGGTGATGCATAAAACCAGAGTTTGAAATTAGCACAGATACCGTTCAATAAACCAAATAGGTATTAGACAAGATCTACACCTTGCTCAATGAACAGGCCTCAACACACCCTATACACCGCAGAGAAATATATCTGAGGAATAAGAATCTTAAAACCCATGTATTGATATATCTCCATAAGGGAATCAAGTGTGTGCAGAGCGGCACAAACACAGCAGTGAAAAGGAGCTAAACCCCATTATAGAAATAAATTTTAAAAACAAAACGCTGAAACAATGAAAGAGAGAAAAATTCTTACAAAATTCGCTCAGGGGCTGTGATGCAACCTGGATTGACCACATATAAACCCACAGCTGGATAAGACATAAGGCTGGACACTTGGGGCTGACAGGATTGGTGAGCTTTGGTGAGCAACTGCCGAAAGTTTAATGCAATACTTCATGCTACTCAGTCCAAGGGTCCCAACACTCCAGGTTGAAGGGAATCTTCCTACAGCTAAACCATGCTTGGGAAACCCAGCGACTGGTATACCATATGATCGGGAAAGGTTTCTAAAACGCACCTCATTTTTCCTCTCCTGGGGCTCCGGATCGACATTCCAGCCGCTTTACTAACAACATCCCCACATGGAGTCAATGCCTTTAAGTTCTGGTATCGCACAGTCTGCAGTTAGTGCAGAGGATGAATGGGAATAGGGGGAACCAGTGAGAAACTCGCTGTAGCGGTTTCAATGGGCACATGTCACTCTAATATCACATCAGTAAGAAGAATTAACCAAAGGCACAGCAAGGTGCCCCAGAAGAAAAATAGGGCTTCAAGGAATCCTGTGGTTATGGGGCAAGACCACAAAAATAAGAGCTCAAAAATGGAGCTAAGGGCCACTGCAATTCAAAAACCTGCAGAGTTATAAAGGCCAACTATTTTTAAAAAATATATTGAGGTAAGGCTATGAAGAGGCATTGAAAGCAAGGCAGAATTGCAGGAAACCGATTTCAGGAGGTAGACTGGAATTGCATTGAAAGCATAAGAAGAGAGTCAGAAACTCGACAATGATGCACTTGGCCAAAAAGGGCGTATGCGTTTTTTCCTGAATATATTCAGGAAAAAACGCATACGCCCTTTTTGGCCAACCAAGCAAGCTTGCAAAGGAAATCTGCACTACAATGAAGTCTCACTTCAACCCGGTCAAAAGGGCCATCTGAAAAAAGTGTAAAATCCATAAAGGCACGACAGGCCATGGAGAACTGGGAGCCTTCTTATGC
The DNA here is from genome assembly GCF_949987515.2 of Delphinus delphis. Taxonomy (NCBI): domain Eukaryota; kingdom Metazoa; phylum Chordata; class Mammalia; order Artiodactyla; family Delphinidae; genus Delphinus; species Delphinus delphis. The sequence continues at coordinate 49,685 of NW_027193014.1, forward strand.
TGATGGGCGGGATGTAAATTGCCAACAGCCACTCTGGAGAAGTGTATGGTGTTTCCTGAAACATCTAAAAAACAAAGCAACAGAGCCTAGGGCACTTCCACTTATGGTCCTATAGCTTAGGGAAATTAAAATCAAAAAGACACAGCCACCCCAAAGTTTGGGACGGCTCTGTTTACAAGAACCTCGTTTACGGTACAAGTTCAATATCGCAGAAAGTGAAAAATGGATAAAGAACCTGTGGTACTTACGTACAATGCAGTATCACTCAGCAATGAAATCTATGTCATCAGGCCCTTAGAAGAACAATGAGTGGATTCAGGTATGATGATTCTAACTGAAATAAGTCACACAGAAAAAGAAACATCATAAGATATCAGTAATACACGGAATGTAAACTTGGCTACACAGGAACTGAATTACAGAACAGAACAGGGTCTCAAATTTAGAAAACCAACTTATGCTTGCTTAAGGGGAAAGGTGAGTTGGGGTGCTGCATAAAACCAGAGATTGAAATGAGCACAGATAAAGTTCCTTAAGCCAAATATGGAATAGACAAGAGCTACTCCTTGCTCAACGAAATGGACTCAACACCCCATATTAAACGCCTAAGAATGTACCTGACTAGTAAGTATCTTAAAACCTATAGATTGCTATGTCTCCGAAAGAGAATCAAGCATGTGTACAGGGGCATAAACGCAGCAGTGATAGGATTGGAGAGGTTCGGTGAGCAAATGAAGACCCTTTGAAGTCATATTGCATGGTACCCATTACACGGGTCTTAACTCTACAGGTTTAAGGTATTCTTCCTTTAGCTAAAACATGCATGTGGAACCTAGAATATGATCAACCATGTGATCGGGAGACGTGTTCATATATGTCTCAGTTTTTGTACCCTGGAACTCGGGTGCAACATTCCAGACGCTTTACTAACACTCTCCCGACTTGGAGAGTCAGTCCCTTTAACCTCCTGTTTGGCCCAGTTTGCAATTTCTGCGGAAGATGAACAGGAATAGCGAGAACCAATGAGAGACTAGCTGGAGGTGTCTGGATGGGCAAATTTAACTCTCATTTCCCACCAGGAAGAGGAATTAACCAAAGGCTCAGCGTGCCGTGCCAGAACCAGATTAGAGCCTGAAGACATCCTGCGGTGTTGCGGCCAGCTCACAAGAAAGTGAGTTGAAGAAAGGAGCTCAGGGGCACTGTAATTCACAAACCTGCAGAGTTATAAATGACAGCTATCGTCCAAAAATATACTGAAGTAAGGCTGCCAAGAGGACTTCAAAGCGGGGCAGAATTGCAGGAAACCGATTTCAGGAGGTAGACTGGAATTGCATTGAAAGCATAGGAAAAGAGGCAGAACGTCCACAATGATGCACTTGGCCAAAAAGGGCGTATGCGTTTTTTCCTGAATATATTCAGGAAAAAACGCATACGCCCTTTTTGGCCAACCAAGCAAGCTTGCAAAGGAAATCTGCACTACAATGAAGTCTCACTTCCCCCCGGTCAAAAGGGCCATCTGAAAAAAGTGTAAAATCCAGAAAGGCAGGACAGGCCATGGAGAACTGGGAGCCTTGTTATGCTGATGGGCGGGATGTAAATTGCCAACAGACACTCGGGAGAAGTGTATGGTGTTTCCTGAAACATCGAAAAAACAAAGCAACAGAGCCTAGGGCACTTCCACTTATGGTCCTATAGCTTAGGGAAATTAAAATCAAAAAGACACAGCCACCCCAAAGTTTGAGACGCCTCTGTTTACAAGAACCTCGTTTACAGTACAAGTTCAACATCGCAGAAAAGGAAAAATGGATAAACAAGCTGTGGTATTTACTTACAAAGCAATTTCACTCAGCAATGAAATCTATGTCATCAGGCCCTTAGCAGCACAATGAGTGGATTCAGGTATGATGATTCTAACTGAAATAAGTCACACAGAAAAAGAAACATCATAAGATATCACTAATACACGGAATGGAAACTTGGCTACACAGGAACTGAATTACAGAACAGAACAGGGTCTCAAATTTAGAAAACCAACTTATGCTTGCTTAAGGAGGAAGGTGAGTTGGGGTGCTGCATAAACCCAGAGATTGAAATGAGCACAGATAAAGTTCCTTAAGCCAAATATGGAATAGACAAGAGCTACTCCTTGCTCAACGAAATGGACTCAACACTGCATATTAAACGCCTAAGAATGTACCTGACTAGTAAGTATCTTAAAACCTATGGATTGCTATGTCTCCGAAAGAGAATCAAGCATGTGTACAGGGGCATAAACGCAGCAGTGATAGGATTGGAGAGGTTCGGTGAGCAAATGAAGACCCTTTGAAGTCACATTGCACGGTACCCATTCCACGGGTCTCAACTCTCCAGGTTTAAGGTATTCTTCCTTCAGCTAAAACATGCATGTGGAACCCAGAGTATGATCAACCATGTGAACGGCAGACGTGTTCAAATATGTCTCAGTTTTCCTACCCTGGTACTCGGGTGCAACATTCCAGACGCTTTACTAACACTCTCCCGACTTGGAGAGTCAGTCCCTTTAACCTCCTGTTTGGCCCAGTTTGCAATTTCTGCGGAAGATGAACAGGAATAGCGAGAACCAGTGAGAGGCTAGCTGCAGGTGTCTGGACGGGCAAATTTAACTCTCATTTCCGACCAGGAAGAGGAATTAACCAAAGGCTCAGCATGCCGGGCCGGAACCAGATTAGGGCCTGAAGCCATCCTGCGGTGTTGCGGCCAGGTCACAAGAAAGCGAGTTGAAGAAAGGAGCTCAGGGACACTGTAATTCACAAACCTGCAGAGTTATAAATGACAGCTATCGTCCAAAAATAGACTGAAGTAAGGCTGCCAAGAGGACTTGAAAGCGGGGCAGAATTGCAGGAAACCGATTTCAGGAGGTAGACTGGAATTGCATTGAAAGCATAGGAAAAGAGGCAGAACGTCCACAATGATGCACTTGGCCAAAAAGGGCGTATGCGTTTTTTCCTGAATATATTCAGGAAAAAACGCATACGCCCTTTTTGGCCAACCAAGCAAGCTTGCAAAGGAAATCTGCACTACAATGAAGTCTCACTTCCCCCCGGTCAAAAGGGCCATCTGAAAAAAGTGTAAAATCCAGAAAGGCAGGACAGGCCATGGAGAACTGGGAGCCTTGTTATGCTGATGGGCGGGATGTAAATTGCCAACAGACACTCGGGAGAAGTGTATGGTGTTTCCTGAAACATCTAAAAAACAAAGCAACAGAGCCTAGGGCACTGCCACTTATGGTCCTATAGCTTAGGGAAATTAAAATCAAAAAGACACAGCCACCCCAAAGTTTGGGACGCCTCCGTTTACAAGAACCTCGTTTACCGTACAAGTTCAATATCACAGAAAGTGAAAAATGGATAAAGAACTTGTGGTACTTACGTACAATGCAGTATCACTCAGCAATGAAATCTATGTCATCAGGCCCGTAGCAGCATAATGAGTCGATTCAGGTACGATGATTCTAACTGAAATAAGTCACACAGAAAAAGAAACATCATAAGATATCACTAATACACGGAATGTAAACTTGGCTACACAGGAACTGCATTCCAAAACATAACAGGGTCTCAAATTTAGAAAACCAACTTATGCTTGCTTAAGGGGAAAGGTGAGTTGGGGTGCTGCATAAAACCAGAGATTGAAATGAGCACAGATAAAGTTCTTTAAGCCAAATATGAAATAGACAAGAGCTACTCCTTGCTCAACGAAATGGACTCAAAACCCCATATTAAACGCCTAAGAATGTACCTGACTAGTAAGTATCTTAAAACCTATGGATTGCTATGTCTCCAAAAGAGAATCAAGCGTGTGTACAGGGGCATAAATGCAGCAGTGATAGGATTGGAGAGGTTCGGTGAGCAAATGAAGACCCTTTGAAGTCATAATGCATGGTACCGATTCCACGGGTCTCAACTCTCCAGGTTTAAGGTATTCTTCCTTCAGCTAAAACATGCATGTGGAACCCAGAGTATGATCAACCATGTGAACGGGAAACGTGTTCAATTATGTCTCAGTTTTCCTACCCTGGTACTCGGGTGCAACATTCCAGACGCTTTACTAACACTCTCCCGACTTGGAGAGTCAGTCCCTTTAACCTCCTGTTTGGCCCAGTTTGCAATTTCTGCGGAAGATGAACAGGAATAGCGAGAACCAATGAGAGGCTAGCTGCAGGTGTCTGGACGGGCAAATTTAACTCTCATTTCCCACCAGGAAGAGGAAATAACCAAAGGCTCAGTGTGCCGTACCGGAACCAGATTAGGGCCTGAAGCCATCCTGCGGTGTTGCGGGCAGCTCAAAAGAAAGCAAGTTGAAGAAAGGAGCTCAGGGGCACTGTAATTCACAAACCTGCAGAGTTATAAATGACAGCTATCGTCCAAAAATAGACTGAAGTAAGGCTGCCAAGAGGACTTGAAAGCGGGGCAGAATTGCAGGAAACCGATTTCAGGAGGTAGACTGGAATTGCATTGAAAGCATAGGAAAAGAGGCAGAACGTCCACAATGATGCACTTGGCCAAAAAGGGCGTATGCGTTTTTTCCTGAATATATTCAGGAAAAAACGCATACGCCCTTTTTGGCCAACCAAGCAAGCTTGCAAAGGAAATCTGCACTACAATGAAGTCTCACTTCCCCCCGGTCAAAAGGGCCATCTGAAAAAAGTGTAAAATCCAGAAAGGCAGGACAGGCCATGGAGAACTGGGAGCCTTGTTATGCTGATGGGCGGGATGTAAATTGCCAACAACCACTCGGGAGAAGTGTATGGTGTTTCCTGAAACATCTAATAAACAAAGCAACAGAACCTAGGGCACTTCCACTTATGGTCCTATAGCTTAGGGAAATTAAAATCAAAAAGACACAGCCACCCCAAAGTTTGGAACGGCTCTGTTTACAAGAACATCGTTTACAGTACAAGTTCAATATCACAGAAAGTGAAAAATGGATAAAGAACTTGTGGTACTTACTTACATTGCAGTATCACTCAGCAATGAAATCTATGTCATCAGGCCCGTAGCAGCATCATGAGTGGATTCAGGTATGATGATTCTAACTGAAATAAGTCACACAGAAAAAGAAACATCATAAGATATCACTAATACACGGAATGTAAACTTGGCTACACAGAACTGAATTACAGAACAGAACAGGTTCTCAAATTTAGAAAACCAACTTATGCTTGCTTAAGGGGAAAGGTGAGTTGGGGTGCTGCATAAAACCAGAGATTGAAATGAGCACAGATAAAGTTCCTTAAGCCAAATATGGAATAGACAAGAGCTACTCCTTGCTGAAAGAAATGGACTCAACACCGCATATTAAACACCTAAGAATGTACCTGACTAGTAAGTATCTTAAAACCTATGGATTGCTATGTCTCCGAAAGAGAATCAAGCATGTGTACAGGGGCATAAACGCAGCAGTGATAGGATTGGAGATGTTCGGTGAGCAAATGAAGACCCTTTGAAGTCATATTGCATGGTACCCATTCCACGGGTTTCAACTACCCAGGTTTAAGGTATTCTTCCTTCAGCTAAAACATGCATGTGGAACCCAGAGTATGATCAACCATGTGATCAGGAGACGTGTTCAAATATGTCTCAGTTTTCCTCCCCTGGTATTCGGGTGCAACATTCCAGATGCTTTACTAACACTCTCCCAACTTGGAGAGTCAGTCCCTTTAACCTCCTGTTTGACCCAGTTTGCAATTTCTGCGGAAGATGAACAGGAATAGCGAGAACCAATGAGAGACTAGCTGGAGGTGTCTGGACGGGCAAATTTAACTCTCATTTCTCACCAGGAAGAGGAATTAACCAAAGGCTCAGCGTGCCGTGCCAGAACCAGATTAGGGCCTGAAGACATCCTGCGGTGTTGCGGCCAGGTCACAAGAAAGCGAGTTGAAGAAAGGAGCTCAGGGGCACTGTAATTCACAAACCTGCAGAGTTATAAATGACAGCTATCGTCCAAAAATAGACTGAAGTAAGGCTGCCAAGAGGACTTGAAAGCGGGGCAGAATTACAGGAAACCGATTTCAGGAGGTAGACTGGAATTGCATTGAAAGCATAGGAAAAGAGGCAGAACGTCCACAATGATGCACTTGGCCAAAAAGTGCCTATGCGTTTTTTCCTGAATATATTCAGGAAAAAACGCATAGGCACTTTTTGGCCAACCAAGCAAACTTGCAAAGGAAATCTGCACTACAATGAAGTCTCACTTCCCCCCGGTCAAAAGGGCCATCTGAAAAAAGTGTAAAATCCAGAAAGGCAGGACAGGCCATGGAGAACTGGGAGCCTTGTTATGCTGATGGGCGGGATGTAAATTGCCAACAGACACTCTGGAGAAGTGTATGGTGTTTCCTGAAACATCTAAAAAACAAAGCAACAGAGCCTAGGGCACTTCCACTTATGGTCCTATAGCTTAGGGAAATTAATATCAAAAAGACACAGCAACCCCAAAGTTTGGGACGCCTCCGTTTACAAGAACCTCGTTTACGGTACAAGTTCAATATCACAGAAAGTGAAAAATGGATAAAGAACTTGTGGTACTTACGTACAATGCAGTATCACTAAGCAATGAAATCTATGTCATCAGGCCCGTAGCAGCATAATGAGTGGATTCAGGTACGATGATTCTAACTGAAATAAGTCACACAGAAAAAGAAACATCATAAGATATCACTAATACACGGATTGTAAACTTGGCTACACAGGAACTGAATTACAGAACAGAACAGGTTCTCAAATTTAGAAAACCAACTTATGCTTGCTTAAGGGTAAAGGTGAGTTGGGGTGCTGCATAAAACCAGTGATTGAAATGAGCACAGATAAAGTTCCTTAAGCCAAATATGGAATAGACAAGAGCTACTCCTTGCTCAACGAAATGGACTCAACACCGCATATTAAACGCCTAAGAATGTACCTGACTAGTAAGTATCTTAAAACCTATGGATTGCTATGTCTCCGAAAGAGAATCAATCATGTGTACAGGGGCATAAACGCAGCAGTGATAGGATTGGAGAGGTTCGGTGAGCAAATGAAGACCCTTTGAAGTCATATTGCATGGTACCCTTCCACGGATTTCAACTACCCAGGTTTTAGGTATTCTTCCTTCAGCTAAAACATGCATGTGGAACCCAGAGTATGATCAACCATGTGATCGGGAGACGTGTTCAAATATGTCTCAGTTTTCCTCCCCTGGTACTCGGGTGCAACATTCCAGACGCTTTACTAACACTCTCCCCACTTGGAGAGTCAGCGCCTTTAACCTCCTGTTTGGCACAGTTTGCAATTTCTGCGGAAGATGAACAGGAATAGCGAGAACCAATGAGAGGCTAGCTGGAGGTGTCTGGACGGGCAAATTTAACTCTCATTTCCCACCAGGAAGAGGAAATAACCAAAGGCTCAGCGTGCCGTACCGGAACCAGATTAGGGCCTGAAGCCATCCTGTGGTGTTGCGGCCAGCTCAAAAGAAAGCGAGTTGAAGAAAGGAGCTCAGGGGCACTGTAATTCACAAACCTGCAGAGTTATAAATGACAGCTATCGTCCAAAAATAGACTGAAGTAAGGCTGCCGAGAGGACTTGAAAGCGGGGCAGAATTACAGGAAACCGATTTCAGGAGGTAGACTGGAATTGCATTGAAAGCATAGGAAAAGAGGCAGAACGTCCACAATGATGCACTTGGCCAAAAAGGGCGTATGCGTTTTTTCCTGAATATATTCAGGAAAAAACGCATACGCACTTTTTGGCCAACCAAGCAAGCTTGCAAAGGAAATCTGCACTACAATGAAGTCTCACTTCCCCCCGGTCAAAAGGGCCATCTGAAAAAAGTGTAAAATCCAGAAAGGCAGGACAGGCCATGGAGAACTGGGAGCCTTGTTATGCTGATGGGCGGGATGTAAATTGCCAACAGACACTCTGGAGAAGTGTATGGTGTTTCCTGAAACATCTAAAAAACAAAGCAACAGAGCCTAGGGCACTGCCACTTATGGTCCTATAGCTTAGGGAAATTAAAATCAAAAAGACACAGCCACCCCGAAGTTTGGGACGCCTCTGTTTACAAGAACATCGTTTACAGTACAAGTTCAACATCGCAGAAAGTGAAAAATGGATAAAGAAGGTGTGGTATTTACTTACAAAGCAATATCACTCAGCAATGAAATCTATATCATCAGGCCCTTAGCAGCACAATGAGTGGATTCAGGTATGATGATTCTAACTGAAATAAGTCACACAGAAAAAGAAACATCATAAGATATCAGTAATACACGGAATGTAAACTTGGCTACACAGGAACTGAATTACAGAACAGAACAGGGTCTCAAATTTAGAAAACCAACTTATGCTTGCTTAAGGGTAAAGGTGAGTTGGGGTGCTGCATAAACCCAGAGATTGAAATGAGCACAGATAAAGTTCCTTAAGCCAAATATGGAATAGACAAGAGCTACTCCTTGCTCAACGAAATGGACTCAACACCCCATATTAAACGCCTAAGAATGTACCTGACTAGTAAGTATCTTAAAACCTATGGATTGCTATGTCTCCTAAAGAGAATCAAGCATGTGTACAGGGGCATAAACGCAGCAGTGATAGGATTGGAGAGGTTCAGTGAGCAAATGAAGAACCTTTGAAGTCATATTGCATGGTACCCATTCCACGGGTTTCAAATACACAGGTTTAAGGTATTCTTCCTTCAGCTAAAACATGCATGTGGAACCCAAGTATGATCAACCATGTGAACGGGAGACGTGTTCAAATATGTCTCAGCTTTCCTCCCCTGGTACTCGGGTGCAACATTCCAGACACTTAACTAACACTCTCCCCACTTGGAGAGTCAGTCCCTTTAACCTCCTGTTTGGCCCAGTTTGCAATTTCTGTGGAAGATGAACAGGAATAGCGAGAACCAATGAGAGACTAGCTGGAGGTGTCTGGACGGGCAAATTTAACTCTCATTTCCCACCAGGAAGAGGAATTAACCAAAGGCTCAGCGTGCCGTGCCGGAACCAGATTAGGGCCTGAAGCCATCCTGCGGTGTTGCGGCCAGCTCAAAAGAAAGCGAGTTGAAGAAAGGAGCTCAGGGGCACTGTAATTCACAAACCTGCAGAGTTATAAATGACAGCTATCGTCCAAAAATAGACTGAAGTAAGGCTGCCAAGAGGACTTGAAAGCGGGGCAGAATTGCAGGAAACCGATTTCAGGAGGTAGACTGGAATTGCATTGAAAGCATAGGAAAAGAGGCAGAACGTCCACAATGATGCACTTGGCCAAAAAGGGCGTATGCGTTTTTTCCTGAATATATTCAGGAAAAAACGCATACGCCCTTTTTGGCCAACCAAGCAAGCTTGCAAAGGAAATCTGCACTACAATGAAGTCTCACTTCCCCCCGGTCAAAAGGGCCATCTGAAAAAAGTGTAAAATCCAGAAAGGCAGGACAGGCCATGGAGAACTGGGAGCCTTGTTATGCTGATGGGCGGGATGTAAATTGCCAACAACCACTCGGGAGAAGTGTATGGTGTTTCCTGAAACATCTAATAAACAAAGCAACAGAACCTAGGGCACTTCCACTTATGGTCCTATAGCTTAGGGAAATTAAAATCAAAAAGACACAGCCACCCCAAAGTTTGGAACGGCTCTGTTTACAAGAACATCGTTTACAGTACAAGTTCAATATCACAGAAAGTGAAAAATGGATAAAGAACTTGTGGTACTTACTTACAATGCAGTATCACTCAGCAATGAAATCTATGTCATTAGGCCCGTAGCAGCATCATGAGTGGATTCAGGTATGATGATTCTAACTGAAATAAGTCACACAGAAAAAGAAACATCATAAGATATCACTAATACACGGAATGTAAACTTGGCTACACAGAACTGAATTACAGAACAGAACAGGTTCTCAAATTTAGAAAACCAACTTATGCTTGCTTAAGGGGAAAGGTGAGTTGGGGTGCTGCATAAAACCAGAGATTGAAATGAGCACAGATAAAGTTCCTTAAGCCAAATATGGAATAGACAAGAGCTACTCCTTGCTGAAAGAAATGGACTCAACACCGCATATTAAACACCTAAGAATGTACCTGACTAGTAAGTATCTTAAAACCTATGGATTGCTATGTCTCCGAAAGAGAATCAAGCATGTGTACAGGGGCATAAACGCAGCAGTGATAGGATTGGAGATGTTCGGTGAGCAAATGAAGACCCTTTGAAGTCATATTGCATGGTACCCATTCCACGGGTTTCAACTACCCAGGTTTAAGGTATTCTTCCTTCAGCTAAAACATGCATGTGGAACCCAGAGTATGATCAACCATGTGATCAGGAGACGTGTTCAAATATGTCTCAGTTTTCCTCCCCTGGTACTCGGGTGCAACATTCCAGATGCTTTACTAACACTCTCCCAACTTGGAGAGTCAGTCCCTTTAACCTCCTGTTTGACCCAGTTTGCAATTTCTGCGGAAGATGAACAGGAATAGCGAGAACCAATGAGAGACTAGCTGGAGGTGTCTGGACGGGCAAATTTAACTCTCATTTCTCACCAGGAAGAGGAATTAACCAAAGGCTCAGCGTGCCGTGCCAGAACCAGATTAGGGCCTGAAGACATCCTGCGGTGTTGCGGCCAGGTCACAAGAAAGCGAGTTGAAGAAAGGAGCTCAGGGGCACTGTAATTCACAAACCTGCAGAGTTATAAATGACAGCTATCGTCCAAAAATAGACTGAAGTAAGGCTGCCAAGAGGACTTGAAAGCGGGGCAGAATTACAGGAAACCGATTTCAGGAGGTAGACTGGAATTGCATTGAAAGCATAGGAAAAGAGGCAGAACGTCCACAATGATGCACTTGGCCAAAAAGTGCCTATGCGTTTTTTCCTGAATATATTCAGGAAAAAACGCATAGGCACTTTTTGGCCAACCAAGCAAACTTGCAAAGGAAATCTGCACTACAATGAAGTCTCACTTCCCCCCGGTCAAAAGGGCCATCTGAAAAAAGTGTAAAATCCAGAAAGGCAGGACAGGCCATGGAGAACTGGGAGCCTTGTTATGCTGATGGGCGGGATGTAAATTGCCAACAGACACTCGGGAGAAGTGTATGGTGTTTCCTGAAACATCTAAAAAACAAAGCAACAGAGCCTAGGGCACTTCCACTTATGGTCCTATAGCTTAGGGAAATTAAAATCAAAAAGACACAGCCACCCCAAAGTTTGGGACGCCTCCGTTTACAAGAACCTCGTTTACGGTACAAGTTCAATATCACAGAAAGTGAAAAATGGATAAAGAACTTGTGGTACTTACGTACAATGCAGTATCACTAAGCAATGAAATCTATGTCATCAGGCCCGTAGCAGCATAATGAGTGGATTCAGGTACGATGATTCTAACTGAAATAAGTCACACAGAAAAAGAAACATCATAAGATATCACTAATACACGGATTGTAAACTTGGCTACACAGGAACTGAATTACAGAACAGAACAGGTTCTCAAATTTAGAAAACCAACTTATGCTTGCTTAAGGGTAAAGGTGAGTTGGGGTGCTGCATAAAACCAGTGATTGAAATGAGCACAGATAAAGTTCCTTAAGCCAAATATGGAATAGACAAGAGCTACTCCTTGCTCAACGAAATGGACTCAACACCGCATATTAAACGCCTAAGAATGTACCTGACTAGTAAGTATCTTAAAACCTATGGATTGCTATGTCTCCGAAAGAGAATCAATCATGTGTACAGGGGCATAAACGCAGCAGTGATAGGATTGGAGAGGTTCGGTGAGCAAATGAAGACCCTTTGAAGTCATATTGCATGGTACCCTTCCACGGATTTCAACTACCCAGGTTTTAGGTATTCTTCCTTCAGCTAAAACATGCATGTGGAACCCAGAGTATGATCAACCATGTGATCGGGAGACGTGTTCAAATATGTCTCAGTTTTCCTCCCCTGGTACTCGGGTGCAACATTCCAGACGCTTTACTAACACTCTCCCCACTTGGAGAGTCAGCGCCTTTAACCTCCTGTTTGGCACAGTTTGCAATTTCTGCGGAAGATGAACAGGAATAGCGAGAACCAATGAGAGGCTAGCTGGAGGTGTCTGGACGGGCAAATTTAACTCTCATTTCCCACCAGGAAGAGGAAATAACCAAAGGCTCAGCGTGCCGTACCGGAACCAGATTAGGGCCTGAAGCCATCCTGTGGTGTTGCGGCCAGCTCAAAAGAAAGCGAGTTGAAGAAAGGAGCTCAGGGGCACTGTAATTCACAAACCTGCAGAGTTATAAATGACAGCTATCGTCCAAAAATAGACTGAAGTAAGGCTGCCGAGAGGACTTGAAAGCGGGGCAGAATTGCAGGAAACCGATTTCAGGAGGTAGACTGGAATTGCATTGAAAGCATAGGAAAAGAGGCAGAACGTCCACAATGATGCACTTGGCCAAAAAGGGCGTATGCGTTTTTTCCTGAATATATTCAGGAAAAAACGCATACGCACTTTTTGGCCAACCAAGCAAGCTTGCAAAGGAAATCTGCACTACAATGAAGTCTCACTTCCCCCCGGTCAAAAGGGCCATCTGAAAAAAGTGTAAAATCCAGAAAGGCAGGACAGGCCATGGAGAACTGGGAGCCTTGTTATGCTGATGGGCGGGATGTAAATTGCCAACAGACACTCTGGAGAAGTGTATGGTGTTTCCTGAAACATCTAAAAAACAAAGCAACAGAGCCTAGGGCACTGCCACTTATGGTCCTATAGCTTAGGGAAATTAAAATCAAAAAGACACAGCCACCCCGAAGTTTGGGACGCCTCTGTTTACAAGAACATCGTTTACAGTACAAGTTCAACATCGCAGAAAGTGAAAAATGGATAAAGAAGGTGTGGTATTTACTTACAAAACAATATCACTCAGCAATGAAATCTATGTCATCAGGCCCTTAGCAGCACAATGAGTGGATTCAGGTATGATGATTCTAACTGAAATAAGTCACACAGAAAAAGAAACATCATAAGATATCAGTAATACACGGAATGTAAACTTGGCTACACAGGAACTGAATTACAGAACAGAACAGGGTCTCAAATTTAGAAAACCAACTTATGCTTGCTTAAGGGTAAAGGTGAGTTGGGGTGCTGCATAAACCCAGAGATTGAAATGAGCACAGATAAAGTTCCTTAAGCCAAATATGGAATAGACAAGAGCTACTCCTTGCTCAACGAAATGGACTCAACACCCCATATTAAACGCCTAAGAATGTACCTGACTAGTAAGTATCTTAAAACCTATGGATTGCTATGTCTCCTAAAGAGAATCAAGCATGTGTACAGGGGCATAAACGCAGCAGTGATAGGATTGGAGAGGTTCAGTGAGCAAATGAAGAACCTTTGAAGTCATATTGCATGGTACCCATTCCACGGGTTTCAAATACACAGGTTTAAGGTATTCTTCCTTCAGCTAAAACATGCATGTGGAACCCAAGTATGATCAACCATGTGAACGGGAGACGTGTTCAAATATGTCTCAGCTTTCCTCCCCTGGTACTCGGGTGCAACATTCCAGACACTTAACTAACACTCTCCCCACTTGGAGAGTCAGTCCCTTTAACCTCCTGTTTGGCCCAGTTTGCAATTTCTGTGGAAGATGAACAGGAATAGCGAGAACCAATGAGAGACTAGCTGGAGGTGTCTGGATGGGCAAATTTAACTCTCATTTCCCACCAGGAAGAGGAATTAACCAAAGGCTCAGCGTGCCGTGCCGGAACCAGATTAGGGCCTGAAGACATCCTGCGGTGTTGCGGCCAGCTCACAAGAAAGCGAGTTGAAGAAAGGAGCTCAGGGGCACTGTAATTCACAAACCTGCAGAGTTATAAATGACAGCTATCGTCCAAAAATAGACTGAAGTAAGGCTGCCAAGAGGACTTGAAAGCGGGGCAGAATTGCAGGAAACCGATTTCAGGAGGTAGACTGGAATTGCATTGAAAGCATAGGAAAAGAGGCAGAACGTCCACAATGATGCACTTGGCCAAAAAGGGCATATGCGTTTTTTCCTGAATATATTCAGGAAAAAACGCATACGCCCTTTTTGGCCAACCAAGCAAGCTTGCAAAGGAAATCTGCACTACAATGAAGTCTCACTTCCCCCCGGTCAAAAGGGCCATCTGAAAAAAGTGTAAAATCCAGAAAGGCAGGACAGGCCATGGAGAACTGGGAGCCTTGTTATGCTGATGGGCGGGATGTAAATTGCCAACAGACACTCGGGAGAAGTGTATGGTGTTTCCTGAAACATCTAAAAAACAAAGCAACAGAGCCTAGGGCACTTCCACTTATGGTCCTATAGCTTAGGGAAATTAATATCAAAAAGACACAGCAACCCCAAAATTTGGGACGGCTCTTTTTACAGGAATCTCTTCTACGGCACAAGTTAAATATCCCAGAGAGCAAATAATGGATAAAGAAGTTGCGGTACTTCTGTACAACAGAATACCACTCAGCAATGAAATCTATGTCACCAGGCCCGTACCAGCATAATGAGTGGATTGAGGCACGATGATTCTAAGTGAAATAAGTCACACAGAAAAAGAAACATCATAAGGTATCACTAATACACGGAATGTGAACTTGGCTACACATGAACTGAATTACAAAACAGAACAGGGTCTCAAGTTTAGAAAACCAACTTATGCCTGCTTAAGGGGGAAGGTGAGTTGGGGTGCTGCATAAAAGCAGAGTTTGAAATTAGCACAGATACCGTTCCTTAAGCCAAATATGTAATAGACAAGAGCTACCCCTTGCTCAACGAAATGGATTCAACAATGAGGTATCACCTCACACCTGGTAGAATAGGCATCATTGAAAATCTACAAACAAAAATGCTGGAAAGGGTGTGGAGAAAAGGAACCCTCTTCCACTATTGTTGGGAATATAAATTGATACAGTCATTATGGAGAACAATATGGAATTTCTTAAGAAACTAACAATAGAATTACCATATGATACAGCAATCCCAGTACTGGACATATACCCAGACAAAACCATAAATCAAAAAGAGTCATTCACCGCAATGTTCATTGCATCACTACAATATCGAGGTAATGGAAGCAACCTAAATGCCCACAGACAGACGAATGCATAAAGCTGTGGTACATATATAAAATGGAATATTACTAAGCCATGAAAAGGAATGAAATTGGGTCATTTGTAGAGACGTCGATGGATCTAGAGACTGTCATACAGAGTGAAGTAAGTCAGAAAGAGAAAAACAAATCTTGTATATTCATGCATATATGTGGAACCTAGAAAAACTGTACAGATTAACCATTTTGCAAGGCATAAATAGAGCAACAGATGTAGACAACAAACGTATGGACAACAAGGGGGGAAAGCTGTTGGGGGGGTGGTGGTGGGAGGAGTTGAGAGACTGGGATTGGCATGTATACATTTATATGTATAAAATAGATAACCAATAAGAACCTGCTGTATAAAAATATAAAATAAAATTCAAAATTAAAAAGAAGTAAAATTTAAAAAATAAAACAGAAAAAACAATTATTCCCTGCACATACATGTATTTATATGAATAAATTATTTCCATGCTTATATCTGTAAATACAAAAAAGAGGAATAAAATCTACCTTGAACCAAAAACGAAAAAGAGAAAAAAAACACAGAACCCACCAGTTACACAGAGGAAAACCGTATCAGGGCACTTGCTCCAGTTGTAAACAATTCTGAAGTTGGTCAGTGGTGGGGAATCGTCTCCCATTCAGCCAGCAGCCCCCACGCAACAAGCGTCCTCATTGCAAAGCTGGGGCACCGTGCCGAGGCATCTGTGAGTAAACGTGAGCTGAGCCCCAGGCCAGTTGCTGCTGAACTATTCCCACCCGTCCCAGGTAAAACACCTGAATATATACAAGGACTTGAAAGCCTAGAGGAAGGGCCATAGAGCCACACGAGTGACAGCATGCCGGCCGACTTGGTGCCTGCAGGCCAGCCAGGATGGTCCTGGCCCTGGGTGCTCTTCTGGAAGATTTCCATTTCCCTGCCTGAGATACCCGTCCTGTCCCTGCCCCCACTGCTTTTTTCCTTCCTCACCTCTGCCCAGGGAGAAATTCCAGCAGCAGGTATGGGTGACACATCCTCTTCTTTAGCAGGTGGCAGCCTGGCAACTGCTGCAGAAAGTCCAGCAGAGCCCCACTCACACTGGGCCACCCACAAAGCCGTGGCCTCTCACTCCCTCCCACCAGCCCAGCCCCGAGACTGCTGACAGGGCAGAGAAAATGGCATCAGGCACGGCTGCAGGGGCTCTTGCTGCCTGGAGTGGTATTTATATTGATCTCAACCCAGGCACACCTGGGGAGGGCTGGCCGGCACGGTAAGGCTGCCCAGGTCAGCCAATCATCACTCCTCAGGGGCTCACAGTTGCAGAAAATGGAACTTGCTGAACCGGCCAGGTCCAAGGAACAGGTGTGGGCTCCTGAGAGTCAGGATAGACAAGGGGCTGCAGCTTTGGCTTGTTTTCTAATCATTTTATCTGGCCCATGAGTGGGAGACAACTTCAAGAAAACCCTCTCCTAATGAGAGGAACCCAGGAGTCAGGGAGAGGAGGGGTGGGTGGTGGTTGGAGACAGAGGCCTGGTGCCCCGGGTGCAGTGGAAGTCTCTGGAAGACCAGGTGGAGGGAGGCCTCACGGAGTGATGCCCAGGGTCACAGACCTGTCGCAGCTGCTGTTTGTTAGTTCAAGTCCTGCTCTGAGGTGCTCTGTGTCAGCTCTGAGCGACAGGTGAGCTGGGGGTGCTCTGCAATGAGGGCTATGTGCACGGTTCCTGTGTGCCCAGCCCTGCCACGGTACCTGCAAGGGTAGCTCTGTATCCTGGGAGGGGCCTGACCACGAGAGCCCCGTGGGCTGGGGTGGGGGTGGGGTACCTGCCCAGGTGAGCTCCATATTCTGGGATTGGTCTGACCACGAGAGCCCCATGGGCTGCTGGGGACCTGGTAAAGGATGTCAGGACAGTCAGTGAAGCCACCGAGGATATACCTCCAGTTGCTCCTAATTCCTACACCCTGCTGGTCATTCTACCAACCACCAGGACATGGTATTCTGTATTAGTCTTCAATGATGCCTTCTTTTGTATTCCATTAGTCCCAGAGTCACAAGAAATTTTGGCTTGTGAGTGGCAGGACTCAACATACAACTAAAACAATACTTCCGGGCCGTCTGGCCCCAAGGGTGCAAAAATTCCCACACCATCTTTGGGGAAAGCTTAGCTAAAGACCTAAAAGTTCTACCTCTGGAAAAGGAAACCCTCCTTCAATATGCAGACGACATTCTGATCACCAGCCCTACTAAGGAGGCCTCTGAACTACCAAGCCAATAAAGGATAGAAGTTGTCCAAGAAAAAGCTCAAATATCACAGACTGCGGTGACCTGCCTGGGCTTCATTCTCACAGAAGGTCAGAGAAGCCCATCCCAGGAAAGGGAAGAAACCATTTTCAGCCTTACCCCTTTCTAAAACTAGAAGACAGCTTAGGGGTTCCTGGGGAGGCCAGGGTTTGCTGCTTCTGGATCCCTAACTACAGTCTACTAGCTGGGCCTCTATATGAAACACTGAAAGGAAAAGATGATGATCCTTTTGAATAGAATCCAGAAGTGGCCTTTCAAGAATGGAAAGAGCAGTCAATTCAGACCCTTGCCCTGGAACTCCCTAATTTAGCTAAACCCTTTGACCTTTACATTCCCGGTGAAAGGTGAATCGCCATTGGAGAATTAGTGCAAAAACTGGGACCACTTGAAATGGAACAATGCAAGAATGCCATCCAGGTAGGATAAACTACGGTCACTAAGGGGCTTGGCCCACTGCCACATCTGGCCAAGATACTGGCGGTATCTAAAAACCTGGAAATCAGCAGCCCAAAAGGCCACCTCCCTCCTAAGGGAAAAGGACCCCACGTGGTGATCCTAACCACCAACCATGCCCTGAAGTTGCAGGGTTCGCTCCGTGGGCACACCGACCTCGAGTGAGGAGGCCCTCCAACTCCAACATCCAGAGAGATAACCGGGGGCAACAGGGCACCATGACGACTCGTGTGAACATCACTTGACCTGGAGTTTCTCTCATAAAACAACAAGAGTGTGTCCCAAAAGAGTAGACTACTGCTTGCAGGACTTACTGCACCCAGAGGGGAGCTAATAATCTTGGCGGGGGAACAGTATACCACACTGTCACCATAGAAAAGCCTACAGACACCGTGATGATGGTGGCCAATAAGACCGGCTGGACTCCTGTTTACTTCAAAAGGCTGTTGACTCAGTAGCCATCATGGTCCTTGGTCACCACTGACCCTGGACTGTCTGGGAGTTGAGCGGGCAGGGCTCTGACACCTGGTGCTGTTTGTACGTTAATTCAGGGGCCTAACTGAAGAAAGCGCAGACTACTGGTCAGAGCATCTAGGCTGGCAGAGACGGTCAGCCTAAGGTGGCCGAACAAATGTGGGGCGGGGTGAAACCGGCCCCCACAGCGTCTCTGCACATCTCTTTCCTGGACCCTTAAAGGTCATTAGAATCTATAACACTTCCAATGCTGGTGCTCAGGTGGACGAGCAGGGAGGCAGGGGTCCTGGGGACAATCAACGTCACCGGGAGGCTGCTGGGGAGAAGCTCTGACCCTCGCCCCAGGGTATGAGGGCTCCCAACTCAGCACTCAGCAGTTACAGAAGAAGGGTCTGCACCCTCAGCACTCCAAGAATGAGGAACGGGACAAAAGGCAGAGGAGGGGTTTGTCCCCAGCAAAGCCCATTAAAAATCCCTGGGAGATAAAAATAGAATCTGGGCAATAAAGTCAAGTCTAACCTTTTTTATCCTTTGTGCTTTGTCTAATTTCACGTGCTCCTAGGGTCCCGCATGCAGAGGTTCCACACCCGGCACTTCAGACCAGATTTCCTAGTGCAGAATGGCTGGGTCGACACCTCAGCTCCTGGGGCCCAGTGCAGACTCCACGATATAGAGCCTGAGCTACAGCCAACCCGGCCCTCGAGAGCTCCGCCGCCTCCCTCCCTCCCACTGACTCTGACAGGATCTCTACACAGCAGCCCAGCCCACAGCCCACGGGGTAGTGCATGCTCTCACCTCTCCATTCTCTGATCAAAATATAAAGTTTCCTTTGCTTGTGAACCAAACTCAGTCTCGATCTGTTGGCCCCAATGACACTGGGCAGGGGGACACTTGTTGGGGTCCACTCTGGAGGATCAGTAACAGAAATTGAGACTATTGTAACCTCAATGAACAGATGTGTGAGCCAAACTGTAGTTAACATAGAACAGTGTATAAGGCTCGGGTAAAATAAGATGTTTTTAACACTTCCATTTGATATTTCCATCACTTTTTATAAGCAAGTTCAGTGAAAAGGTTTGTCTTATTTGTCAGGTCAATATTAGAGAAACGAAGTGATTTCTTTCCAAGGATGTACAGCTAATAATCTTGGTTAAACCTTCAATCTTGTTTTAAATGCTTTTCCATTGAAAATGATACCTCTCTTTCAGCTCCCCCATTTCTGAGAAGTATAAAATCTTATAATTTATTATTACCAAAGGGGAAAGGTGGGAGGAGGGATAAATTAACAGTTTGGAATGAACACATACACACTGCTATGTATAAAATAGATCATCAACAAGGAACTACTGTATAGCACAGGGAACTACACTCAACATTTTGCAATAACCTATAAGGGGAAATAATCTGAAAAAGAATAGATATTTTTATTGACATCATCTATCAATGACAGTTAAAGTGTAGCCTAAGGGAAGCTGGTGGTGAGTGCTTCTGACCCTGAAGACTTCAGTCATCTAAAGTTTGGACTCTGCCTACTTCCCAAGGCCCTTAATGAACATATGTGTAGCCGTAGCTTAAAAACTTCCCCAGTTTGGGTTTCGGGGAGACACTGATTTTGAAAAAGCCCTGGTGTTCTCCTTACATGAATGGGACTCTTCCTACTGCTAAAACATGTCTGTCACACCCAGAGGATGGTATACCGTCTGATCGGGAAGAGTTTGGAAAAGGCATCTCATCTCCTCATCTCCTGGTGCTCGGGTTCACCCCTCCAGCGTCTTTACTAACAGTCTCCCCACTTGGAGATGTCAGCACTGTCAACATCCTGTTGCGTACAGTTTGGAATTTGTCCAGAGGATGAAGCGGAAGGATGAGGAACAATGAGAGACAAGTCCTAGGTGTTCAGACAGGCACATGTCACTCTAATTTCCAATCAGGAAGACGAATTGACCAAAGGCTAGGGTTGCCCATGGAAACAGTATAGGGCTTGAGGAAATCCTGCTGCTTTGTGGCCAGTTCCCATAAACACGAGTTGAACAATGGAACTCAGGGGCAGTAAAATTCACAAAACTGCAGAGTTGAAAATATCCATCACTGAAAAATGTCTTGAGGAAAGTCAGAGAAAAGGACTTGTAAGCAAGGGAGAATGGCAGGAAAGGGATTTGAGGAGGTAGAAAGGACTCGCCATTAAGCACAAGAAAAGGAGCTGAACATTGCCAACATTGCAGTTGGCCAAAAAGGGTGTATGCGTTCTTTTCTGTATATATTCAAGAAAAGGGCATACACTTTTTTAGCCAACCAAACAGGTGGGCACTGGAAGTCAATACTACAAAAGATATCACTTCGCATCAGTCAGAAGAGCCATCCTCATAAAGCGTAAACAACAGAAATGCAGGACAGGGCAACGAGAAGAGGGAGCCCTGTGAGACTTATAGTGGAAATGTATATTGCCAACGGCCATTCTGGAGAAGTGTATTGTGTTTACTAAAGCATCTAAAAAATGAGCTACAGAGCATAGGGCACTTGCACTCATGGGCGTATATCTTGGGAAAAACAAAAATCGAGAGGACACAGGCACCCCAATGTTTACCCCCTCTCTGTTTAAAAGATCCTCGACTAGGATATAACTTAAATGTCTCTGGAGGGAAAAAATGGATAGAGGTGTGGTACTTAGGTAGAGTGGAATATTATTCAGCCTGGAAATCAATGAAATATGGCCAGTTGTAACAACTCCGGAGGAGTTACGTATGATCATTCTAAGTGACAGAATTCAAAAAGAAAAAGACACATATCATAAGATATCACTTAAAGGTGGAATCCAAAATGGCTACACATGAAATAAATTACAAAACAAAAACATAGTCAAATATGTAGAAAACACGCATAAGGCTGCTAAACGGGAAAGGTGGGGAGGGGTGAGGCATCATCCAGGAGGTTGAAATTAGCAAAGATACCATTCCAAATACCAAACTGATAATCAACAAGGCCTACACGGTAGCTAAAAGAACTGCACTCAGCACACTCAAGTCACCAGAAAAGAATATATACGACTGGTAAGAATCTGAAAAAGAATTTATTGATGTCTCTCTGTACGCGAATCAAGTGGATGTACAGCAGCAAGAAACAGAGCTTTGAAAATCAGCTGTAACCAATATAGTAATAAATTGAAAAAAATAAACGACAGAGAGACAGAGAAAACCTCTTACAACTTTTCCTCAGGGACGGTGATGCAACATGGATTGAACACATCTAGACCCACAGCAGGATGAGACATAAGGCTGGAAACTGTTTGCGCTAAGAGAAATGTGAGGTTGGGTGAGGAAATGCACACCCTTTAAAGTAATACTACCTGGTACCCATTCAATGGGTCCCAAATCTGCAGGTTCAAGGGATCTTCCTACAGCTAAAACATGCATGGAAAACCCAGAGGACTGTACACCATGTGATCGGGAGATGTGTCTAAAATGCACCTCATTTATCCTCTCCTGGTGCTCCTGTTCACCATTCCAGCCACGCTACTTAGAATCTCCCCACTTGGAGAATCAGCACATTTAAACTTCTGTTTCACACATTTTGCAAATTGTGAGGAGGATGAACGGGAAGAGGGGGAACCAATGAGAGAAGAGTTGTAGGGGTTTGGATGGGCACATATCACTCTAATTTCCCATTAAGAATAAGAATTAAAGAAAGGCTCAGCCTGCCTCGCCGGAGCCAAAATAGGGCCTGAAGCAATCCTGCGGGTTTGAGGCCAGCTCACAAAAGAGCAACTTAAAAAATGGAGCTCAGGGTCACTGCAATTCACAAACCTGCAGAGTTATAAATGAAAACTAACGTCCAAAAATATGTTGAGGTAAGGCAAAGAAGAGGATCTGAATGCAAGACAGAATTGCAAGAAACAGATTTCAAGAGATAGATTGGACTCGTCTTTAACGCACATGAAAAGCGGCAGAATTTCGACAATGATGCAGTTGGCCCAAAAGGGCGTATGCGTTTTTTCCTGATTATATCCAGGAAAAAACGCATACGCACTTTATGGGCAACGAAGCAAGCAAGCAATGCAAATGTGCACAACAAAGAAGTCTCACTTCCCACCGGTCAAAAGGGCCATCCTAAAAAATTGTAAAAACCAGAAATGCAGGACAGGCCATGGAGAACAGGGAGCCTTTATACGCTGATGGGCAGTGTGTGAACTGCCGAGAGCCACTCTGGAGAAGTGTATGGTGGTTCCTAAATCATCTAAAAAACAGAGCTACAGAGCATAGGACACTTCCAATCATGGGAGTATATCTAGGGAAGTCTAAAAATCAACAAGACACAAGCACACCACAGTTTAGGGCTACTCTGTTTACAAGAACCTCAACTTCAGTACACCTTAAATATCCCAGGAAAGAGAACAATGGATAAAGAAGATGTGGTACTTATGTACAATGGAATATCTCTTCACCATGAAATCAATGTAATAAGGCTAGTAGAAGGATAAAGAGTGGATTTAGGTCCGATAATACTACTTGAAATAAGTCAAACAGAAAAAGAAACATATCATAAGATATCACTTATAGAGGGAGGGTAAATATGGCTGCACAAGAAATGAATTACAGAACAGAACAGTGTCTCACATTTAGAAAACACACTTATGTCAGCTTAAGGGGAAAGGAGAGGTGGGGTGATGCATAAAACCAGAGTTTGAAATTAGCACAGATACCGTTCAATAAACCAAATAAGTATTAGACAAGATCTACACCTTGCTCAATGAACTGGCCTCAACACTCCCTATACACCGCAGAGAAATATATCTGAGGAATAAGAATCTTAAAACCCATGTATTGATATATCTCCATAAGGGAATCAAGTGTGTGCAGAGCAGCACAAACACAGCAGTGAAAAGGAGCTAAACCCCATTATAGAAATAAATTTTAAAAACAAAACGCTGAAACAATGAAAGAGAGAAAAATTCTTACAAAATTCGCTCAGGGGCTGTGATGCAACCTGGATTGACCACATATAAACCCACAGCTGGATAAGACATAAGGCTGGACACTTGGGGCTGACAGGATTGGTGAGCTTTGGTGAGCAACTGCCGAAAGTTTAATGCAATACTTCATGCTACTCAGTCCAAGGGTCCCAACACTCCAGGTTGAAGGGAATCTTCCTACAGCTAAACCATGCTTGGGAAACCCAGCGACTGGTATACCATATGATCGGGAAAGGTTTCTAAAACGCACCTCATTTTTCCTCTCCTGGGGCTCCGGATCGACATTCCAGCCGCTTTACTAACAACATCCCCACATGGAGTCAATGCCTTTAAGTTCTGGTATCGCACAGTCTGCAGTTAGTGCAGAGGATGAATGGGAATAGGGGGAACCAGTGAGGATCTAGCTGTAGCGGTTTCAATGGGCACATGTCACTCTAATATCACATCAGTAAGAAGAATTAACCAAAGGCACAGCAGGTGCCCCAGAAGAAAAATAGGGCTTCAAGGAATCCTGTGGTTACGGGGCAATACCACAAAAATAAGAGCTAAAAAATGGAGCTAAGGGCCACTGCAATTCAAAAACCTGCAGAGTTATAAAGGCCAACTATTTTTAAAAAATATATTGAGGTAAGGCTATGAAGAGGCATTGAAAGCAAGGCAGAATTGCAGGAAACCGATTTCAGGAGGTAGACTGGAATTGCATTGAAAGCATATGAAGAGAGTCAGAAACTCGACAATGATGCACTTGGCCAAAAAGGGCGTATGCGTTTTATCCTGAATATATTCAGGAAAAAACGCATACGCCCTTTTTGGCCAACCAAGCAAGCTTGCAAAGGAAATCTGCACTACAATGAAGTCTCACTTCCACCTGGTCAAAAGGGCCATCTGAAAAAAGTGTAAAATCCATAAAGGCACGACAGGCCATGGAGAACTGGGAGCCTTCTTATACTGATGGGCGGGATGTAAATTGCCAACAGACACTCTGGAGAAGTGTATGGTGTTTCCTGAAACATCTAAAAAACAAAGCAACAGAGCCTAGGGCACTTCCACTTATGGTCCTATAGCTTAGGGAAATTAAAATCAAAAAGACACAGCCACCCCAAAGTTTGGGACGGCTCTGTTTACAAGAACCTCGTTTACAGTACAAGTTCAATATCGCAGAAAATGAAAAATGGATAAAGAAGCTGTGGTATTTACTTACAAAGCAATAACACTCAGCAATGAAATCTATGTCATCAGGCCCTTAGCAGCACAATGAGTGGATTCAGGTATGATGATTCTAACTGAAATAAGTCACACAGAAAAAGAAACATCATAAGATATCACTAATACACGGAATGTAAACTTGGCTACACAGGAACTGAATTACAGAACAGAACAGGGTCTCAAATTTAGAAAACCAACTTATGCTTTCTTAAGGGGAAAGGTGAGTTGGGGTGCTGCATAAAACCAGAGATTGAAATGAGCACAGATAAAGTTCCTTAAGCCAAATATGGAATAGACAAGAGCTACTCCTTGCTCAACGAAATGGACTCAACACCGCATATTAAACGCCTAACAATGTACCTGTCTGGTAAGTATCTTAAAACCTATGGATTGCTATGTCTCCGAAAGAGAATCAAGCGTGTGTACAGGGGCATAAACGCAGCAGTGATAGGATTGGAGAGGTTCGGTGAGCAAATGAAGACCCTTTGAAGTCATATGGCATGGTACCCATTACACGGGTCTTAACTCTCCAGGTTTAAGGTATTCTTCCTTCAGCTAAAACATGCATGTGGAACCTAGAGTATGATCAACCATGCGATCGGGAGACGTGTTCAAATATGTCTCAGTTTTCGTACCCTGGTACTCGGGTGCAACATTCCAGACCCTTTACTAACACTCTCCCGATTTGGAGAGACAGCGCCTTTAACCTCCTGTTTGGCCCAGTTTGCAATTTCTGCGGAAGATGAACAGGAATAGCGAGAACCAATGAGAGACTAGCTGGAGGTGTCTGGACGGGCAAATTTAACTCTCATTTCCCACCAGGAAGAGGAAATAACCAAAGGCTCAGCGTGCCGTGCCGGAACCAGATTAGGGCCTGAAGCCATCCTGCGGTGTTGCGGCCAGCTCAAAAGAAAGCGAGTTGAAGAAAGGAGCTCAGGGGCACTGTAATTCACAAACCTGCAGAGTTATAAATGACAGCTATCGTCCAAAAATAGACTGAAGTAAGGCTGCCAAGAGGACTTGAAAGCGGGGCAGAATTGCAGGAAACCGATTTCAGGAGGTAGACTGGAATTGCATTGAAAGCATAGGAAAAGAGGCAGAACGTCCACAATGATGCACTTGGCCAAAAAGGGTGTATGCGTTTTTTCCTGAATATATTCAGGAAAAAACGCATACGCCCTTTTTGGCCAACCAAGCAAGCTTGCAAAGGAAATCTGCACTACAATGAAGTCTCACTTCCCCCCGGTCAAAAGGGCCATCTGAAAAAAGTGTAAAATCCAGAAAGGCAGGACAGGCCATGGAGAACTGGGAGCCTTCTTATGCTGATGGGCGGGATGTAAATTGCCAACAGACACTCGGGAGAAGTGTATGGTGTTTCCTGAAACATCTAAAAAACAAAGCAACAGAGCCTAGGGCACTTCCACTTATGGTCCTATAGCTTAGGGAAATTAAAATCAAAAAGACACAGCCACCCCAAAGTTTGGGACGC
Organism: Delphinus delphis; assembly: GCF_949987515.2. Taxonomy (NCBI): domain Eukaryota; kingdom Metazoa; phylum Chordata; class Mammalia; order Artiodactyla; family Delphinidae; genus Delphinus; species Delphinus delphis. The sequence goes on from NW_027193014.1 coordinate 75,665, forward strand.
GTCCGTTTACAAGAACCTCGTTTACCGTACAAGTTCAATATCGCAGAAAGTGAAAAATGGATAAAGAAGTTGTGGTATTCACTTACAAAGCAATATCACTCAGCAATGAAATCTATGTCATCAGGCCCTTAGCAGCACAATGAGTGGATTCAGGTACGATGATTCTAACTGAAATAAGTCACACAGAAAAAGAAACATCATAAGATATCAGTAATACACGGAATGTAAACTTGGCTACACAGGAACTGAATTACAGAACAGAACAGGGTCTCAAATTTAGAAAACCAACTTATGCTTGCTTAAAGGTAAAGGTGAGTTGGGGTGCTGCATAAAACCAGAGATTGAAATGAGCACAGATAAAGTTCCTTAAGCCAAATATGGAATAGACAAGAGCTACTCCTTGCTCAACGAAATGGACTCAACACCGCATATTAAACGCCTAAGAATGTACCTGACTAGTAAGTATCTTAAAACCTATGGATTGCTATGTCTCCGAAAGAGAATCAAACATGTGTACAGGGGCATAAACGCAGCAGTGATAGGATTGGAGAGGTTCGGTGAGCAAATGAAGACCCTTTGAAGTCATATTGCATGGTACCCATCCACGGGTTTCTACTACCCAGGTTTAAGGTATTCTTCCTTCAGCTAAAACATGCATGTGGAACCCAAGTATGATCAACCATGTGACCGGGAGACGTGTTCAAATATGTCTCAGTTTTCCTCCCCTGGTACTCGGGTGCAACATTCCAGACGCTTTACTAACACTCTCCCGACTTGGAGAGTCAGTCCCTTTAACCTCCTGTTTGACCCAGTTTGCAATTTCTGCAGAAGATGAACAGGAATAGCGAGAACCAATGAGAGACTAGCTGGAGGTGTCTGGACGGGCAAATTTAACTCTCATTTCTCACCAGGAAGAGGAATTAACCAAAGGCTCAGCGTGCCGTGCCAGAACCAGATTAGGGCCTGAAGCCATCCTGCGGTGTTGCGGCCAGGTCACAAGAAAGCGAGTTGAAGAAAGGAGCTCAGGGGCACTGTAATTCACAAACCTGCAGAGTTATAAATGACAGCTATCGTCCAAAAATAGACTGAAGTAAGGCTGCCAAGAGGACTTGAAAGCGGGGCAGAATTGCAGGAAACCGATTTCAGGAGGTAGACTGGAATTGCATTGAAAGCATAGGAAAAGAGGCAGAACGTCCACAATGATGCACTTGGCCAAAAAGGGCGTACGCGTTTTTTCCTGAATATATTCAGGAAAAAACGCATACGCCCTTTTTGGCCAACTAAGCAAGCTTGCAAAGGAAATCTGCACTACAATGAAGTCTCACTTCCCCCCGGTCAAAAGGGCCATCTGAAAAAAGTGTAAAATCCAGAAAGGCAGGACAGGCCATGGAGAACTGGGAGCCTTGTTATGCTGATGGGCGGGATGTAAATTGCCAACAACCACTCAGGAGAAGTGTATGGTGTTTCCTGAAACATCTAAAAAACAAAGCAACAGAGCCTAGGGCACTTCCACTTATGGTCCTATAGCTTAAGGAATTTAAAATCAAAAAGACACAGCCACCCCAAAGTTTGGAACGGCTCTGTTTACAAGAACCTCGTTTACAGTACAAGTTCAACATCGCAGAAAGTGAAAAATGGATAAAGAAGTTGTGGTATTTACTTACAAAGCAATATCACTCAGCAATGAAATCCGTGTCATCAGGCCCTTAGCAGCACAATGAGTGGATTCAGGTATGATGATTCTAACTGAAATAAGTCACACAGAAAAAGAAACATCATAAGATATCAGTAATACACGGAATGTAAACTTGGCTACACAGGTACTGAATTACAGAACAGAACAGGGTCTCAAATTTAGAAAACCAACTTATGCTTGCTTAAGGGGAAAGGTGAGTTGGGGTGCTGCATAAAATCAGAGATTGAAATGAGCACAGATAAAGTTCCTTAAGCCAAATATGGAATAGACAAGAGCTACTCCTTGCTCAACGAAATGGACTCAACACCGCATATTAAACGCCTAAGAATGTACCTGACTAGTAAGTATCTTAAAACCTATGGATTGCTATGTCTCCGAAAGAGAATCAAGCATGTGTACAGGGGCATAAACGCAGCAGTGATAGGATTGGAGAGGTTCGGTGAGCAAATGAAGACCCTTTGAAGTCATATTGCATGGTACCCATTCCACGGGTTTCAACTACCCAGGTTTTAGGTATTCTTCCTTCAGCTAAAACATGCATGTGGAACCCAGAGTATGATCAACCATGTGATTGGGAGACGTGTTCAAATATGTCTCAGTTTTCGTACCCTGGTACTCGGGTGCAACATTCCAGACGCTTTACTAACACTCTCCCGACTTGGAGAGTCAGTCCCTTTAACCTCCTGTTTGGCCCAGTTTGCAATTTCTGCGGAAGATGAACAGGAATAGCGAGAACCAATGAGAGACTAGCTGGAGGTGTCTGGACGGGCAAATTTAACTCTCATTTCCCACCAGGAAGAGGAATTAACCAAAGGCTCAGCGTGCCGTGCCGGAACAAGATTAGGGCCTGAAGCCATCCTGCGGTGTTGCGGCCAGCTCACAAGAAAGCGAGTTGAAGAAAGGAGCTCAGGGGCACTGTAATTCACAAACCTGCAGAGTTATAAATGACAGCTATCGTCCAAAAATAGACTGAAGTAAGGCTGCCAAGAGGACTTGAAAGCGGGGCAGAATTGCAGGAAACCGATTTCAGGAGGTAGACTGGAATTGCATTGAAAGCATAGGAAAAGAGGCAGAACGTCCACAATGATGCACTTGGCCAAAAAGGGCGTATGCGTTTTTTCCTGAATATATTCAGGAAAAAACGCATACGCACTTTTTGGCCAACCAAGCAAGCTTGCAAAGGAAACCTGCACTACAATGAAGTCTCACTTCCACCTGGTCAAAAGGGCCATCTGAAAAAAGGGTAAAATCCATAAAGGCACGACAGGCCATGGAGAACTGGGAGCCTTCTTATGCTGATGGGCGGGATGTAAATTGCCAACAGCCACTGGGGAGAAGTGTATGGTGTTTCCTGAAACATCTAAAAAACAAAGCAACAGAGCCTAGGGCACTTCCACTTATGGTCCTATAGCTTAGGGAAATTAAAATCAAAAAGACACAGCCACCCCAAAGTTTGGGACGCCTCCGTATAGAAGAACCTCGTTTACCGTACATGTTCAATATCACAGAAAGTGAAAAATGGTTAAAGAACTTGAGGTACTTACGTACAATGCAGTATCACTCAGCAATGAAATCTATGTCATCAGGCCCTTAGCAGCATAATGAGTGGATTCAGGTATGATGATTCTAACTGAAATAAGTCACACAGAAAAAGAAACATCATAAGATATCACTAATACACGGAATGTAAACTTGGCTACACAGGAACTGAATTACAGAACAGAACAGGTTCTCAAATTTAGAAAACCAACTTATGCTTGCTTAAGGGTAAAGGTGAGTTGGGGTGCTGCATAAAACCAGTGATTGAAATGAGCACAGATAAAGTTCCTTAAGCCAAATATGGAATAGACAAGAGCTACTCCTTGCTCAACGAAATGGACTCAACACCGCATATTAAACGCCTAAGAATGTACCTGACTAGTAAGTATCTTAAAACCTATGGATTGCTATGTCTCCGAAAGAGAATCAATCATGTGTACAGGGGCATAAACGCAGCAGTGATAGGATTGGAGAGGTTCGGTGAGCAAATGAAGACCCTTTGAAGTCATATTGCATGGTACCCTTCCACGGATTTCAACTACCCAGGTTTTAGGTATTCTTCCTTCAGCTAAAACATTCATGTGGAACCCAGAGTATGATCAACCATGTGATCGGGAGACGTGTTCAAATATGTCTCAGTTTTCCTCCCCTGGTACTCGGGTGCAACATTCCAGACGCTTTACTAACACTCTCCCCACTTGGAGAGTCAGCGCCTTTAACCTCCTGTTTGGCACAGTTTGCAATTTCTGCGGAAGATGAACAGGAATAGCGAGAACCAATGAGAGGCTAGCTGGAGGTGTCTGGACGGGCAAATTTAACTCTCATTTCCCACCAGGAAGAGGAAATAACCAAAGGCTCAGCGTGCCGTACCGGAACCAGATTAGGGCCTGAAGCCATCCTGTGGTGTTGCGGCCAGCTCAAAAGAAAGCGAGTTGAAGAAAGGAGCTCAGGGGCACTGTAATTCACAAACCTGCAGAGTTATAAATGACAGCTATCGTCCAAAAATAGACTGAAGTAAGGCTGCCGAGAGGACTTGAAAGCGGGGCAGAATTGCAGGAAACCGATTTCAGGAGGTAGACTGGAATTGCATTGAAAGCATAGGAAAAGAGGCAGAACGTCCACAATGATGCACTTGGCCAAAAAGGGCGTATGCGTTTTTTCCTGAATATATTCAGGAAAAAACGCATACGCACTTTTTGGCCAACCAAGCAAGCTTGCAAAGGAAATCTGCACTACAATGAAGTCTCACTTCCCCCCGGTCAAAAGGGCCATCTGAAAAAAGTGTAAAATCCAGAAAGGCAGGACAGGCCATGGAGAACTGGGAGCCTTGTTATGCTGATGGGCGGGATGTAAATTGCCAACAGACACTCTGGAGAAGTGTATGGTGTTTCCTGAAACATCTAAAAAACAAAGCAACAGAGCCTAGGGCACTGCCACTTATGGTCCTATAGCTTAGGGAAATTAAAATCAAAAAGACACAGCCACCCCGAAGTTTGGGACGCCTCTGTTTACAAGAACATCGTTTACAGTACAAGTTCAACATCGCAGAAAGTGAAAAATGGATAAAGAAGGTGTGGTATTTACTTACAAAACAATATCACTCAGCAATGAAATCTATGTCATCAGGCCCTTAGCAGCACAATGAGTGGATTCAGGTATGATGATTCTAACTGAAATAAGTCACACAGAAAAAGAAACATCATAAGATATCAGTAATACACGGAATGTAAACTTGGCTACACAGGAACTGAATTACAGAACAGAACAGGGTCTCAAATTTAGAAAACCAACTTATGCTTGCTTAAGGGTAAAGGTGAGTTGGGGTGCTGCATAAACCCAGAGATTGAAATGAGCACAGATAAAGTTCCTTAAGCCAAATATGGAATAGACAAGAGCTACTCCTTGCTCAACGAAATGGACTCAACACCCCATATTAAACGCCTAAGAATGTACCTGACTAGTAAGTATCTTAAAACCTATGGATTGCTATGTCTCCTAAAGAGAATCAAGCATGTGTACAGGGGCATAAACGCAGCAGTGATAGGATTGGAGAGGTTCAGTGAGCAAATGAAGAACCTTTGAAGTCATATTGCATGGTACCCATTCCACGGGTTTCAAATACACAGGTTTAAGGTATTCTTCCTTCAGCTAAAACATGCATGTGGAACCCAAGTATGATCAACCATGTGAACGGGAGACGTGTTCAAATATGTCTCAGCTTTCCTCCCCTGGTACTCGGGTGCAACATTCCAGACACTTAACTAACACTCTCCCCACTTGGAGAGACAGTCCCTTTAACCTCCTGTTTGGCCCAGTTTGCAATTTCTGTGGAAGATGAACAGGAATAGCGAGAACCAATGAGAGACTAGCTGGAGGTGTCTGGATGGGCAAATTTAACTCTCATTTCCCACCAGGAAGAGGAATTAACCAAAGGCTCAGCGTGCCGTGCCGGAACCAGATTAGGGCCTGAAGCCATCGTGCGGTGTTGCGGCCAGCTCACAAGAAAGCGAGTTGAAGAAAGGAGCTCAGGGGCACTGTAATTCACAAACCTGCAGAGTTATAAATGACAGCTATCGTCCAAAAATAGACTGAAGTAAGGCTGCCAAGAGGACTTGAAAGCGGGGCAGAATTGCAGGAAACCGATTTCAGGAGGTAGACTGGAATTGCATTGAAAGCATAGGAAAAGAGGCAGAACGTCCACAATGATGCACTTGGCCAAAAAGGGCGTATGCGTTTTTTCCTGAATATATTCAGGAAAAAACGCATACGCCCTTTTTGGCCAACCAAGCAAGCTTGCAAAGGAAATCTGCACTACAATGAAGTCTCACTTCCCCCCGGTCAAAAGGGCCATCTGAAAAAAGTGTAAAATCCAGAAAGGCAGGACAGGCCATGGAGAACTGGGAGCCTTGTTATGCTGATGGGCGGGATGTAAATTGCCAACAGACACTCGGGAGAAGTGTATGGTGTTTCCTGAAACATCTAAAAAACAAAGCAACAGAGCCTAGGGCACTTCCACTTATGGTCCTATAGCTTAGGGAAATTAATATCAAAAAGACACAGCAACCCCAAAATTTGGGACGGCTCTTTTTACAGGAATCTCTTCTACGGCACAAGTTAAATATCCCAGAGAGCAAATAATGGATAAAGAAGTTGCGGTACTTCTGTACAACAGAATACCACTCAGCAATGAAATCTATGTCACCAGGCCCGTACCAGCATAATGAGTGGATTGAGGCACGATGATTCTAAGTGAAATAAGTCACACAGAAAAAGAAACATCATAAGGTATCACTAATACACGGAATGTGAACTTGGCTACACATGAACTGAATTACAAAACAGAACAGGGTCTCAAGTTTAGAAAACCAACTTATGCCTGCTTAAGGGGGAAGGTGAGTTGGGGTGCTGCATAAAAGCAGAGTTTGAAATTAGCACAGATACCGTTCCTTAAGCCAAATATGTAATAGACAAGAGCTACCCCTTGCTCAACGAAATGGATTCAACAATGAGGTATCACCTCACACCTGGTAGAATAGGCATCATTGAAAATCTACAAACAAAAATGCTGGAAAGGGTGTGGAGAAAAGGAACCCTCTTCCACTATTGTTGGGAATATAAATTGATACAGTCATTATGGAGAACAATATGGAATTTCTTAAGAAACTAACAATAGAATTACCATATGATACAGCAATCCCAGTACTGGACATATACCCAGACAAAACCATAAATCAAAAAGAGTCATTCACCGCAATGTTCATTGCATCACTACAATATCGAGGTAATGGAAGCAACCTAAATGCCCACAGACAGACGAATGCATAAAGCTGTGGTACATATATAAAATGGAATATTACTAAGCCATGAAAAGGAATGAAATTGGGTCATTTGTAGAGACGTCGATGGATCTAGAGACTGTCATACAGAGTGAAGTAAGTCAGAAAGAGAAAAACAAATCTTGTATATTCATGCATATATGTGGAACCTAGAAAAACTGTACAGATTAACCATTTTGCAAGGCATAAATAGAGCAACAGATGTAGACAACAAACGTATGGACAACAAGGGGGGAAAGCTGTTGGGGGGGTGGTGGTGGGAGGAGTTGAGAGACTGGGATTGGCATGTATACATTTATATGTATAAAATAGATAACCAATAAGAACCTGCTGTATAAAAATATAAAATAAAATTCAAAATTAAAAAGAAGTAAAATTTAAAAAATAAAACAGAAAAAACAATTATTCCCTGCACATACATGTATTTATATGAATAAATTATTTCCATGCTTATATCTGTAAATACAAAAAAGAGGAATAAAATCTACCTTGAACCAAAAACGAAAAAGAGAAAAAAAACACAGAACCCACCAGTTACACAGAGGAAAACCGTATCAGGGCACTTGCTCCAGTTGTAAACAATTCTGAAGTTGGTCAGTGGTGGGGAATCGTCTCCCATTCAGCCAGCAGCCCCCACGCAACAAGCGTCCTCATTGCAAAGCTGGGGCACCGTGCCGAGGCATCTGTGAGTAAACGTGAGCTGAGCCCCAGGCCAGTTGCTGCTGAACTATTCCCACCCGTCCCAGGTAAAACACCTGAATATATACAAGGACTTGAAAGCCTAGAGGAAGGGCCATAGAGCCACACGAGTGACAGCATGCCGGCCGACTTGGTGCCTGCAGGCCAGCCAGGATGGTCCTGGCCCTGGGTGCTCTTCTGGAAGATTTCCATTTCCCTGCCTGAGATACCCGTCCTGTCCCTGCCCCCACTGCTTTTTTCCTTCCTCACCTCTGCCCAGGGAGAAATTCCAGCAGCAGGTATGGGTGACACATCCTCTTCTTTAGCAGGTGGCAGCCTGGCAACTGCTGCAGAAAGTCCAGCAGAGCCCCACTCACACTGGGCCACCCACAAAGCCGTGGCCTCTCACTCCCTCCCACCAGCCCAGCCCCGAGACTGCTGACAGGGCAGAGAAAATGGCGTCAGGCACGGCTGCAGAGGCTCTTGCTGCCTGGAGTGGTATTTATATTGATCTCAACCCAGGCACACCTGGGGAGGGCTGGCCGGCACGGTAAGGCTGCCCAGGTCAGCCAATCATCACCCCTCAGGGGCTCACAGTTGCAGAAAATGGAACTTGCTGAACCGGCCAGGTCCAAGGAACAGGTGTGGGCTCCTGAGAGTCAGGATAGACAAGGGGCTGCAGCTTTGGCTTGTTTTCTAATCATTTTATCTGGCCCATGAGTGGGAGACAACTTCAAGAAAACCCTCTCCTAATGAGAGGAACCCAGGAGTCAGGGAGAGGAGGGGTGGGTGGTGGTTGGAGACAGAGGCCTGGTGCCCCGGGTGCAGTGGAAGTCTCTGGAAGACCAGGTGGAGGGAGGCCTCACGGAGTGATGCCCAGGGTCACAGACCTGTCGCAGCTGCTGTTTGTTAGTTCAAGTCCTGCTCTGAGGTGCTCTGTGTCAGCTCTGAGCGACAGGTGAGCTGGGGGTGCTCTGCAATGAGGGCTATGTGCACGGTTCCTGTGTGCCCAGCCCTGCCACGGTACCTGCAAGGGTAGCTCTGTATCCTGGGAGGGGCCTGACCACGAGAGCCCCGTGGGCTGGGGTGGGGGTGGGGTACCTGCCCAGGTGAGCTCCATATTCTGGGATTGGTCTGACCACGAGAGCCCCATGGGCTGCTGGGGACCTGGTAAAGGATGTCAGGACAGTCAGTGAAGCCACCGAGGATATACCTCCAGTTGCTCCTAATTCCTACACCCTGCTGGTCATTCTACCAACCACCAGGACATGGTATTCTGTATTAGTCTTCAATGATGCCTTCTTTTGTATTCCATTAGTCCCAGAGTCACAAGAAATTTTGGCTTGTGAGTGGCAGGACTCAACATACAACTAAAACAATACTTCCGGGCCGTCTGGCCCCAAGGGTGCAAAAATTCCCACACCATCTTTGGGGAAAGCTTAGCTAAAGACCTAAAAGTTCTACCTCTGGAAAAGGAAACCCTCCTTCAATATGCAGACGACATTCTGATCACCAGCCCTACTAAGGAGGCCTCTGAACTACCAAGCCAATAAAGGATAGAAGTTGTCCAAGAAAAAGCTCAAATATCACAGACTGCGGTGACCTGCCTGGGCTTCATTCTCACAGAAGGTCAGAGAAGCCCATCCCAGGAAAGGGAAGAAACCATTTTCAGCCTTACCCCTTTCTAAAACTAGAAGACAGCTTAGGGGTTCCTGGGGAGGCCAGGGTTTGCTGCTTCTGGATCCCTAACTACAGTCTACTAGCTGGGCCTCTATATGAAACACTGAAAGGAAAAGATGATGATCCTTTTGAATAGAATCCAGAAGTGGCCTTTCAAGAATGGAAAGAGCAGTCAATTCAGACCCTTGCCCTGGAACTCCCTAATTTAGCTAAACCCTTTGACCTTTACATTCCCGGTGAAAGGTGAATCGCCATTGGAGAATTAGTGCAAAAACTGGGACCACTTGAAATGGAACAATGCAAGAATGCCATCCAGGTAGGATAAACTACGGTCACTAAGGGGCTTGGCCCACTGCCACATCTGGCCAAGATACTGGCGGTATCTAAAAACCTGGAAATCAGCAGCCCAAAAGGCCACCTCCCTCCTAAGGGAAAAGGACCCCACGTGGTGATCCTAACCACCAACCATGCCCTGAAGTTGCAGGGTTCGCTCCGTGGGCACACCGACCTCGAGTGAGGAGGCCCTCCAACTCCAACATCCAGAGAGATAACCGGGGGCAACAGGGCACCATGACGACTCGTGTGAACATCACTTGACCTGGAGTTTCTCTCATAAAACAACAAGAGTGTGTCCCAAAAGAGTAGACTACTGCTTGCAGGACTTACTGCACCCAGAGGGGAGCTAATAATCTTGGCGGGGGAACAGTATACCACACTGTCACCATAGAAAAGCCTACAGACACCGTGATGATGGTGGCCAATAAGACCGGCTGGACTCCTGTTTACTTCAAAAGGCTGTTGACTCAGTAGCCATCATGGTCCTTGGTCACCACTGACCCTGGACTGTCTGGGAGTTGAGCGGGCAGGGCTCTGACACCTGGTGCTGTTTGTACGTTAATTCAGGGGCCTAACTGAAGAAAGCGCAGACTACTGGTCAGAGCATCTAGGCTGGCAGAGACGGTCAGCCTAAGGTGGCCGAACAAATGTGGGGCGGGGTGAAACCGGCCCCCACAGCGTCTCTGCACATCTCTTTCCTGGACCCTTAAAGGTCATTAGAATCTATAACACTTCCAATGCTGGTGCTCAGGTGGACGAGCAGGGAGGCAGGGGTCCTGGGGACAATCAACGTCACCGGGAGGCTGCTGGGGAGAAGCTCTGACCCTCGCCCCAGGGTATGAGGGCTCCCAACTCAGCACTCAGCAGTTACAGAAGAAGGGTCTGCACCCTCAGCACTCCAAGAATGAGGAACGGGACAAAAGGCAGAGGAGGGGTTTGTCCCCAGCAAAGCCCATTAAAAATCCCTGGGAGATAAAAATAGAATCTGGGCAATAAAGTCAAGTCTAACCTTTTTTATCCTTTGTGCTTTGTCTAATTTCACGTGCTCCTAGGGTCCCGCATGCAGAGGTTCCACACCCGGCACTTCAGACCAGATTTCCTAGTGCAGAATGGCTGGGTCGACACCTCAGCTCCTGGGGCCCAGTGCAGACTCCACGATATAGAGCCTGAGCTACAGCCAACCCGGCCCTCGAGAGCTCCGCCGCCTCCCTCCCTCCCACTGACTCTGACAGGATCTCTACACAGCAGCCCAGCCCACAGCCCACAGGGTAGTGCATGCTCTCACCTCTCCATTCTCTGATCAAAATATAAAGTTTCCTTTGCTTGTGAACCAAACTCAGTCTCGATCTGTTGGCCCCAATGACACTGGGCAGGGGGACACTTGTTGGGGTCCACTCTGGAGGATCAGTAACAGAAATTGAGACTATTGTAACCTCAATGAACAGATGTGTGAGCCAAACTGTAGTTAACATAGAACAGTGTATAAGGCTCGGGTAAAATAAGATGTTTTTAACACTTCCATTTGATATTTCCATCACTTTTTATAAGCAAGTTCAGTGAAAAGGTTTGTCTTATTTGTCAGGTCAATATTAGAGAAACGAAGTGATTTCTTTCCAAGGATGTACAGCTAATAATCTTGGTTAAACCTTCAATCTTGTTTTAAATGCTTTTCCATTGAAAATGATACCTCTCTTTCAGCTCCCCCATTTCTGAGAAGTATAAAATCTTATAATTTATTATTACCAAAGGGGAAAGGTGGGAGGAGGGATAAATTAACAGTTTGGAATGAACACATACACACTGCTATGTATAAAATAGATCATCAACAAGGAACTACTGTATAGCACAGGGAACTACACTCAACATTTTGCAATAACCTATAAGGGGAAATAATCTGAAAAAGAATAGATATTTTTATTGACATCATCTATCAATGACAGTTAAAGTGTAGCCTAAGGGAAGCTGGTGGTGAGTGCTTCTGACCCTGAAGACTTCAGTCATCTAAAGTTTGGACTCTGCCTACTTCCCAAGGCCCTTAATGAACATATGTGTAGCCGTAGCTTAAAAACTTCCCCAGTTTGGGTTTCGGGGAGACACTGATTTTGAAAAAGCCCTGGTGTTCTCCTTACATGAATGGGACTCTTCCTACTGCTAAAACATGTCTGTCACACCCAGAGGATGGTATACCGTCTGATCGGGAAGAGTTTGGAAAAGGCATCTCATCTCCTCATCTCCTGGTGCTCGGGTTCACCCCTCCAGCGTCTTTACTAACAGTCTCCCCACTTGGAGATGTCAGCACTGTCAACATCCTGTTGCGTACAGTTTGGAATTTGTCCAGAGGATGAAGCGGAAGGATGAGGAACAATGAGAGACAAGTCCTAGGTGTTCAGACAGGCACATGTCACTCTAATTTCCAATCAGGAAGACGAATTGACCAAAGGCTAGGGTTGCCCATGGAAACAGTATAGGGCTTGAGGAAATCCTGCTGCTTTGTGGCCAGTTCCCATAAACACGAGTTGAACAATGGAACTCAGGGGCAGTAAAATTCACAAAACTGCAGAGTTGAAAATATCCATCACTGAAAAATGTCTTGAGGAAAGTCAGAGAAAAGGACTTGTAAGCAAGGGAGAATGGCAGGAAAGGGATTTGAGGAGGTAGAAAGGACTCGCCATTAAGCACAAGAAAAGGAGCTGAACATTGCCAACATTGCAGTTGGCCAAAAAGGGTGTATGCGTTCTTTTCTGTATATATTCAAGAAAAGGGCATACACTTTTTTAGCCAACCAAACAGGTGGGCACTGGAAGTCAATACTACAAAAGATATCACTTCGCATCAGTCAGAAGAGCCATCCTCATAAAGCGTAAACAACAGAAATGCAGGACAGGGCAACGAGAAGAGGGAGCCCTGTGAGACTTATAGTGGAAATGTATATTGCCAACGGCCATTCTGGAGAAGTGTATTGTGTTTACTAAAGCATCTAAAAAATGAGCTACAGAGCATAGGGCACTTGCACTCATGGGCGTATATCTTGGGAAAAACAAAAATCGAGAGGACACAGGCACCCCAATGTTTACCCCCTCTCTGTTTAAAAGATCCTCGACTAGGATATAACTTAAATGTCTCTGGAGGGAAAAAATGGATAGAGGTGTGGTACTTAGGTAGAGTGGAATATTATTCAGCCTGGAAATCAATGAAATATGGCCAGTTGTAACAACTCCGGAGGAGTTACGTATGATCATTCTAAGTGACAGAATTCAAAAAGAAAAAGACACATATCATAAGATATCACTTAAAGGTGGAATCCAAAATGGCTACACATGAAATAAATTACAAAACAAAAACATAGTCAAATATGTAGAAAACACGCATAAGGCTGCTAAACGGGAAAGGTGGGGAGGGGTGAGGCATCATCCAGGAGGTTGAAATTAGCAAAGATACCATTCCAAATACCAAACTGATAATCAACAAGGCCTACACGGTAGCTAAAAGAACTGCACTCAGCACACTCAAGTCACCAGAAAAGAATATATACGACTGGTAAGAATCTGAAAAAGAATTTATTGATGTCTCTCTGTACGCGAATCAAGTGGATGTACAGCAGCAAGAAACAGAGCTTTGAAAATCAGCTGTAACCAATATAGTAATAAATTGAAAAAAATAAACGACAGAGAGACAGAGAAAACCTCTTACAACTTTTCCTCAGGGACGGTGATGCAACATGGATTGAACACATCTAGACCCACAGCAGGATGAGACATAAGGCTGGAAACTGTTTGCGCTAAGAGAAATGTGAGGTTGGGTGAGGAAATGCACACCCTTTAAAGTAATACTACCTGGTACCCATTCAATGGGTCCCAAATCTGCAGGTTCAAGGGATCTTCCTACAGCTAAAACATGCATGGAAAACCCAGAGGACTGTACACCATGTGATCGGGAGATGTGTCTAAAATGCACCTCATTTATCCTCTCCTGGTGCTCCTGTTCACCATTCCAGCCACGCTACTTAGAATCTCCCCACTTGGAGAATCAGCACATTTAAACTTCTGTTTCACACATTTTGCAAATTGTGAGGAGGATGAACGGGAAGAGGGGGAACCAATGAGAGAAGAGTTGTAGGGGTTTGGATGGGCACATATCACTCTAATTTCCCATTAAGAATAAGAATTAAAGAAAGGCTCAGCCTGCCTCGCCGGAGCCAAAATAGGGCCTGAAGCAATCCTGCGGGTTTGAGGCCAGCTCACAAAAGAGCAACTTAAAAAATGGAGCTCAGGGTCACTGCAATTCACAAACCTGCAGAGTTATAAATGAAAACTAACGTCCAAAAATATGTTGAGGTAAGGCAAAGAAGAGGATCTGAATGCAAGACAGAATTGCAAGAAACAGATTTCAAGAGATAGATTGGACTCGTCTTTAACGCACATGAAAAGCGGCAGAATTTCGACAATGATGCAGTTGGCCCAAAAGGGCGTATGCGTTTTTTCCTGATTATATCCAGGAAAAAACGCATACGCACTTTATGGGCAACGAAGCAAGCAAGCAATGCAAATGTGCACAACAAAGAAGTCTCACTTCCCACCGGTCAAAAGGGCCATCCTAAAAAATTGTAAAAACCAGAAATGCAGGACAGGCCATGGAGAACAGGGAGCCTTTATACGCTGATGGGCAGTGTGTGAACTGCCGAGAGCCACTCTGGAGAAGTGTATGGTGGTTCCTAAATCATCTAAAAAACAGAGCTACAGAGCATAGGACACTTCCAATCATGGGAGTATATCTAGGGAAGTCTAAAAATCAACAAGACACAAGCACACCACAGTTTAGGGCTACTCTGTTTACAAGAACCTCAACTTCAGTACACCTTAAATATCCCAGGAAAGAGAACAATGGATAAAGAAGATGTGGTACTTATGTACAATGGAATATCTCTTCACCATGAAATCAATGTAATAAGGCTAGTAGAAGGATAAAGAGTGGATTTAGGTCCGATAATACTACTTGAAATAAGTCAAACAGAAAAAGAAACATATCATAAGATATCACTTATAGAGGGAGGGTAAATATGGCTGCACAAGAAATGAATTACAGAACAGAACAGTGTCTCACATTTAGAAAACACACTTATGTCAGCTTAAGGGGAAAGGAGAGGTGGGGTGATGCATAAAACCAGAGTTTGAAATTAGCACAGATACCGTTCAATAAACCAAATAGGTATTAGACAAGATCTACACCTTGCTCAATGAACTGGCCTCAACACTCCCTATACACCGCAGAGAAATATATCTGAGGAATAAGAATCTTAAAACCCATGTATTGATATATCTCCATAAGGGAATCAAGTGTGTGCAGAGCAGCACAAACACAGCAGTGAAAAGGAGCTAAACCCCATTATAGAAATAAATTTTAAAAACAAAACGCTGAAACAATGAAAGAGAGAAAAATTCTTACAAAATTCGCTCAGGGGCTGTGATGCAACCTGGATTGACCACATATAAACCCACAGCTGGATAAGACATAAGGCTGGACACTTGGGGCTGACAGGATTGGTGAGCTTTGGTGAGCAACTGCCGAAAGTTTAATGCAATACTTCATGCTACTCAGTCCAAGGGTCCCAACACTCCAGGTTGAAGGGAATCTTCCTACAGCTAAACCATGCTTGGGAAACCCAGCGACTGGTATACCATATGATCGGGAAAGGTTTCTAAAACGCACCTCATTTTTCCTCTCCTGGGGCTCCGGATCGACATTCCAGCCGCTTTACTAACAACATCCCCACATGGAGTCAATGCCTTTAAGTTCTGGTATCGCACAGTCTGCAGTTAGTGCAGAGGATGAATGGGAATAGGGGGAACCAGTGAGGATCTAGCTGTAGCGGTTTCAATGGGCACATGTCACTCTAATATCACATCAGTAAGAAGAATTAACCAAAGGCACAGCAGGTGCCCCAGAAGAAAAATAGGGCTTCAAGGAATCCTGTGGTTACGGGGCAATACCACAAAAATAAGAGCTAAAAAATGGAGCTAAGGGCCACTGCAATTCAAAAACCTGCAGAGTTATAAAGGCCAACTATTTTTAAAAAATATATTGAGGTAAGGCTATGAAGAGGCATTGAAAGCAAGGCAGAATTGCAGGAAACCGATTTCAGGAGGTAGACTGGAATTGCATTGAAAGCATATGAAGAGAGTCAGAAACTCGACAATGATGCACTTGGCCAAAAAGGGCGTATGCGTTTTATCCTGAATATATTCAGGAAAAAACGCATACGCCCTTTTTGGCCAACCAAGCAAGCTTGCAAAGGAAATCTGCACTACAATGAAGTCTCACTTCCACCTGGTCAAAAGGGCCATCTGAAAAAAGTGTAAAATCCATAAAGGCACGACAGGCCATGGAGAACTGGGAGCCTTCTTATACTGATGGGCGGGATGTAAATTGCCAACAGACACTCTGGAGAAGTGTATGGTGTTTCCTGAAACATCTAAAAAACAAAGCAACAGAGCCTAGGGCACTTCCACTTATGGTCCTATAGCTTAGGGAAATTAAAATCAAAAAGACACAGCCACCCCAAAGTTTGGGACGGCTCTGTTTACAAGAACCTCGTTTACAGTACAAGTTCAATATCGCAGAAAATGAAAAATGGATAAAGAAGCTGTGGTATTTACTTACAAAGCAATAACACTCAGCAATGAAATCTATGTCATCAGGCCCTTAGCAGCACAATGAGTGGATTCAGGTATGATGATTCTAACTGAAATAAGTCACACAGAAAAAGAAACATCATAAGATATCACTAATACACGGAATGTAAACTTGGCTACACAGGAACTGAATTACAGAACAGAACAGGGTCTCAAATTTAGAAAACCAACTTATGCTTTCTTAAGGGGAAAGGTGAGTTGGGGTGCTGCATAAAACCAGAGATTGAAATGAGCACAGATAAAGTTCCTTAAGCCAAATATGGAATAGACAAGAGCTACTCCTTGCTCAACGAAATGGACTCAACACCGCATATTAAACGCCTAACAATGTACCTGTCTGGTAAGTATCTTAAAACCTATGGATTGCTATGTCTCCGAAAGAGAATCAAGCGTGTGTACAGGGGCATAAACGCAGCAGTGATAGGATTGGAGAGGTTCGGTGAGCAAATGAAGACCCTTTGAAGTCATATGGCATGGTACCCATTACACGGGTCTTAACTCTCCAGGTTTAAGGTATTCTTCCTTCAGCTAAAACATGCATGTGGAACCTAGAGTATGATCAACCATGTGATCGGGAGACGTGTTCAAATATGTCTCAGTTTTCGTACCCTGGTACTCGGGTGCAACATTCCAGACCCTTTACTAACACTCTCCCGACTTGGAGAGACAGCGCCTTTAACCTCCTGTTTGGCCCAGTTTGCAATTTCTGCGGAAGATGAACAGGAATAGCGAGAACCAATGAGAGACTAGCTGGAGGTGTCTGGACGGGCAAATTTAACTCTCATTTCCCACCAGGAAGAGGAAATAACCAAAGGCTCAGCGTGCCGTGCCGGAACCAGATTAGGGCCTGAAGCCATCCTGCGGTGTTGCGGCCAGCTCAAAAGAAAGCGAGTTGAAGAAAGGAGCTCAGGGGCACTGTAATTCACAAACCTGCAGAGTTATAAATGACAGCTATCGTCCAAAAATAGACTGAAGTAAGGCTGCCAAGAGGACTTGAAAGCGGGGCAGAATTGCAGGAAACCGATTTCAGGAGGTAGACTGGAATTGCATTGAAAGCATAGGAAAAGAGGCAGAACGTCCACAATGATGCACTTGGCCAAAAAGGGTGTATGCGTTTTTTCCTGAATATATTCAGGAAAAAACGCATACGCCCTTTTTGGCCAACCAAGCAAGCTTGCAAAGGAAATCTGCACTACAATGAAGTCTCACTTCCCCCCGGTCAAAAGGGCCATCTGAAAAAAGTGTAAAATCCAGAAAGGCAGGACAGGCCATGGAGAACTGGGAGCCTTCTTATGCTGATGGGCGGGATGTAAATTGCCAACAGACACTCGGGAGAAGTGTATGGTGTTTCCTGAAACATCTAAAAAACAAAGCAACAGAGCCTAGGGCACTTCCACTTATGGTCCTATAGCTTAGGGAAATTAAAATCAAAAAGACACAGCCACCCCAAAGTTTGGGACGCGTCCGTTTACAAGAACCTCGTTTACCGTACAAGTTCAATATCGCAGAAAGTGAAAAATGGATAAAGAAGTTGTGGTATTCACTTACAAAGCAATATCACTCAGCAATGAAATCTATGTCATCAGGCCCTTAGCAGCACAATGAGTGGATTCAGGTACGATGATTCTAACTGAAATAAGTCACACAGAAAAAGAAACATCATAAGATATCAGTAATACACGGAATGTAAACTTGGCTACACAGGAACTGAATTACAGAACAGAACAGGGTCTCAAATTTAGAAAACCAACTTATGCTTGCTTAAAGGTAAAGGTGAGTTGGGGTGCTGCATAAAACCAGAGATTGAAATGAGCACAGATAAAGTTCCTTAAGCCAAATATGGAATAGACAAGAGCTACTCCTTGCTCAACGAAATGGACTCAACACCGCATATTAAACGCCTAAGAATGTACCTGACTAGTAAGTATCTTAAAACCTATGGATTGCTATGTCTCCGAAAGAGAATCAAACATGTGTACAGGGGCATAAACGCAGCAGTGATAGGATTGGAGAGGTTCGGTGAGCAAATGAAGACCCTTTGAAGTCATATTGCATGGTACCCATCCACGGGTTTCTACTACCCAGGTTTAAGGTATTCTTCCTTCAGCTAAAACATGCATGTGGAACCCAGAGTATGATCAACCATGTGACCGGGAGACGTGTTCAAATATGTCTCAGTTTTCCTCCCCTGGTACTCGGGTGCAACATTCCAGACGCTTTACTAACACTCTCCCGACTTGGAGAGTCAGTCCCTTTAACCTCCTGTTTGACCCAGTTTGCAATTTCTGCAGAAGATGAACAGGAATAGCGAGAACCAATGAGAGACTAGCTGGAGGTGTCTGGACGGGCAAATTTAACTCTCATTTCTCACCAGGAAGAGGAATTAACCAAAGGCTCAGCGTGCCGTGCCAGAACCAGATTAGGGCCTGAAGCCATCCTGCGGTGTTGCGGCCAGGTCACAAGAAAGCGAGTTGAAGAAAGGAGCTCAGGGGCACTGTAATTCACAAACCTGCAGAGTTATAAATGACAGCTATCGTCCAAAAATAGACTGAAGTAAGGCTGCCAAGAGGACTTGAAAGCGGGGCAGAATTGCAGGAAACCGATTTCAGGAGGTAGACTGGAATTGCATTGAAAGCATAGGAAAAGAGGCAGAACGTCCACAATGATGCACTTGGCCAAAAAGGGCGTACGCGTTTTTTCCTGAATATATTCAGGAAAAAACGCGTACGCCCTTTTTGGCCAACTAAGCAAGCTTGCAAAGGAAATCTGCACTACAATGAAGTCTCACTTCCCCCCGGTCAAAAGGGCCATCTGAAAAAAGTGTAAAATCCAGAAAGGCAGGACAGGCCATGGAGAACTGGGAGCCTTGTTATGCTGATGGGCGGGATGTAAATTGCCAACAACCACTCAGGAGAAGTGTATGGTGTTTCCTGAAACATCTAAAAAACAAAGCAACAGAGCCTAGGGCACTTCCACTTATGGTCCTATAGCTTAAGGAATTTAAAATCAAAAAGACACAGCCACCCCAAAGTTTGGAACGGCTCTGTTTACAAGAACCTCGTTTACAGTACAAGTTCAACATCGCAGAAAGTGAAAAATGGATAAAGAAGTTGTGGTATTTACTTACAAAGCAATATCACTCAGCAATGAAATCCGTGTCATCAGGCCCTTAGCAGCACAATGAGTGGATTCAGGTATGATGATTCTAACTGAAATAAGTCACACAGAAAAAGAAACATCATAAGATATCAGTAATACACGGAATGTAAACTTGGCTACACAGGTACTGAATTACAGAACAGAACAGGGTCTCAAATTTAGAAAACCAACTTATGCTTGCTTAATGGGGAAGGTGAGTTGGGGTGCTGCATAAAATCAGAGATTGAAATGAGCACAGATAAAGTTCCTTAAGCCAAATATGGAATAGACAAGAGCTACTCCTTGCTCAACGAAATGGACTCAACACCGCATATTAAACGCCTAAGAATGTACCTGACTAGTAAGTATCTTAAAACCTATGGATTGCTATGTCTCCGAAAGAGAATCAAGCATGTGTACAGGGGCATAAACGCAGCAGTGATAGGATTGGAGAGGTTCGGTGAGCAAATGAAGACCCTTTGAAGTCATATTGCATGGTACCCATTCCACGGGTTTCAACTACCCAGGTTTTAGGTATTCTTCCTTCAGCTAAAACATGCATGTGGAACCCAGAGTATGATCAACCATGTGATTGGGAGACGTGTTCAAATATGTCTCAGTTTTCGTACCCTGGTACTCGGGTGCAACATTCCAGACGCTTTACTAACACTCTCCCGACTTGGAGAGTCAGTCCCTTTAACCTCCTGTTTGGCCCAGTTTGCAATTTCTGCGGAAGATGAACAGGAATAGCGAGAACCAATGAGAGACTAGCTGGAGGTGTCTGGACGGGCAAATTTAACTCTCATTTCCCACCAGGAAGAGGAAATAACCAAAGGCTCAGCGTGCCGTGCCGGAACAAGATTAGGGCCTGAAGCCATCCTGCGGTGTTGCGGCCAGCTCACAAGAAAGCGAGTTGAAGAAAGGAGCTCAGGGGCACTGTAATTCACAAACCTGCAGAGTTATAAATGACAGCTATCGTCCAAAAATAGACTGAAGTAAGGCTGCCAAGAGGACTTGAAAGCGGGGCAGAATTGCAGGAAACCGATTTCAGGAGGTAGACTGGAATTGCATTGAAAGCATAGGAAAAGAGGCAGAACGTCCACAATGATGCACTTGGCCAAAAAGGGCGTATGCGTTTTTTCCTGAATATATTCAGGAAAAAACGCATACGCACTTTTTGGCCAACCAAGCAAGCTTGCAAAGGAAACCTGCACTACAATGAAGTCTCACTTCCACCTGGTCAAAAGGGCCATCTGAAAAAAGGGTAAAATCCATAAAGGCACGACAGGCCATGGAGAACTGGGAGCCTTCTTATGCTGATGGGCGGGATGTAAATTGCCAACAGCCACTCGGGAGAAGTGTATGGTGTTTCCTGAAACATCTAAAAAACAAAGCAACAGAGCCTAGGGCACTTCCACTTATGGTCCTATAGCTTAGGGAAATTAAAATCAAAAAGACACAGCCACCCCAAAGTTTGGGACGCCTCCGTATAGAAGAACCTCGTTTACCGTACATGTTCAATATCACAGAAAGTGAAAAATGGTTAAAGAACTTGAGGTACTTACGTACAATGCAGTATCACTCAGCAATGAAATCTATGTCATCAGGCCCTTAGCAGCATAATGAGTGGATTCAGGTATGATGATTCTAACTGAAATAAGTCACACAGAAAAAGAAACATCATAAGATATCACTAATACACGGAATGTAAACTTGGCTACACAGGAACTGCATTGCAAAACAGAATAGGGTCTCAAATTTAGAAAACCAACTTATGCTTGCTTAAGGGGAAAGGTGAGTTGGGGTGCTGCATAAAACCAGAGATTGAAATGAGCACAGATAAAGTTCCTTAATCCAAATATGGAATAGACAAGAGCTACTCCTTGCTCAACGAAATGGACTCAACACCCCATATTAAACGCCTAAGAATGTACCTGACTAGTAAGTATCTTAAAACCTATGGATTGCTATGTCTCCAAAAGAGAATCAAGCGTGTGTACAGGGGCATAAATGCAGCAGTGATAGGATTGGAGAGGTTCGGTGAGCAAATGAAGACCCTTTGAAGTCATATTGCATGGTACCCATTACACGGGTCTCAACTCTCCAGGTTTTAGGTATTCTTCCTTCAGCTAAAACATGCATGTGGAACCCAGAGTATGATCAACCATGTGAACGGGAGACGTGTTCAAATATGTCTCAGTTTTCCTCCCCTGGTACTCGGGTGCAGCATTCCAGACGCTTTACTAACACTCTCCCGACTTGGAGAGTCAGTGCCTTTAACCTCCTGTTTGGCCCAGTTTGCAATTTCTGCGGAAGATGAACAGGAATAGCGAGAACCAATGAGAGGCTAGCTGGAGGTGTCTGAACGGGCAAATTTAACTCTCATTTCCCACCAGGAAGAGGAATTAACCAAAGGCTCAGTGTGCCGGGCCGGAACCAGATTAGGGCCTGAAGCCATCCTGCGGTGTTGCGGCCAGCTCAAAAGAAAGCGAGTTGAAGAAAGGAGCTCAGGGGCACTGTAATTCACAAACCTGCAGAGTTATAAATGACAGCTATCGTCCAAAAATAGACTGAAGTAAGGCTGCCAAGAGGACTTGAAAGCGGGGCAGAATTGCAGGAAACCGATTTCAGGAGGTAGACTGGAATTGCATTGAAAGCATAGGAAAAGAGGCAGAACGTCCACAATGATGCACTTGGCCAAAAAGGGCGTATGCGTTTTTTCCTGAATATATTCAGGAAAAAACGCATACGCCCTTTTTGGTCAACCAAGCAAGCTTGCAAAGGAAATCTGCACTACAATGAAGTCTCACTTCCCCCCGGTCAAAAGGGCCATCTGAAAAAAGTGTAAAATCCAGAAAGGCAGGACAGGCCATTGAGAACTGGGAGCCTTGTTATGCTGCTGGGCGGGATGTAAATTGCCAACAGACACTCGGGAGAAGTGTATGGTGTTTCCTGAAACATCTAAAAAACAAAGCAACAGAGCCTAGGGCACTTCCACTTATGGTCCTATAGCTTAGGGAAATTAAAATCAAAAAGACACAGCCACCCCAAAGTTTGGGACGCCTCTGTTTACAAGAACCTCGTTTACAGTACAAGTTCAACATCGCAGAAAGTGAAAAATGGATAAAGAAGTTGTGGTATTCACTTACAAAGCAATATCACTCAGCAATGAAATCTGTGTCATCAGGCCCTTAGCAGCACAATGAGTGGATTCAGGTATGATGATTCTAACTGAAATAAGTCACACAGAAAAAGAAACATCATAAGATATCAGTAATACACGGAATGTAAACTTGGCTACACAGGAGCTGAATTACAGAACAGAACAGGGTCTCAAATTTAGAAAACCAACTTATGCTTGCTTAAGGGTAAAGGTGAGTTGGGGTGCTGCATAAAACCAGAGATTGAAATGAGCACAGATAAAGTTCCTTAAGCCAAATATGGAATAGACAAGAGCTACTCCTTGCTCAACGAAATGGACTCAACACCGCATATTAAACGCCTAAGAATGTACCTGACTAGTAAGTATCTTAAAACCTATGGATTGCTATGTCTTCGAAAGAAAATCAAGCATGTGTACAGGGGCATAAACGCAGCAGTGATAGGATTGGAGAGGTTCGGTGAGCAAATGAAGACCCATTGAAGTCATATTGCATGGTACCCATTCCACGGGTTTCTACTACCCAGGTTTAAGGTATTCTTCCTTCAGCTAAAACATGCATGTGGAACCCAGAGTATGATCAACCATGTGATCGGGAGACGTGTTCAAATATGTCTCAGTTTTCGTACCCTGGTACTCGGGTGCAACATTCCAGACGCTTTACTAACACTCTCCTGACTTGGAGAGTCAGTCCCTTTAACCTCCTGTTTGACCCAGTTTGCAATTTCTGCGGAAGATGAACAGGAATAGCGAGAACCAATGAGAGACTAGCTGGAGGTGTCTGGACGGGCAAATTTAACTCTCATTTCTCACCAGGAAGAGGAATTAACCAAAGGCTCAGCGTGCCGTGCCAGAACCAGATTAGGGCCTGAAGCCATCCTGCGGTGTTGCGGACAGGTCACAAGAAAGCGAGTTGAAGAAAGGAGCTCAGGGGCACTGTAATTCACAAACCTGCAGAGTTATAAATGACAGCTATCGTCCAAAAATAGACTGAAGTAAGGCTGCCAAGAGGACTTGAAAGCGGGGCAGCATTGCAGGAAACCGATTTCAGGAGGTAGACTGGAATTGCATTGAAACCATAGGAAAAGAGGCAGAACGTCCACAATGATGCACTTGGCCAAAAAGGGCGTACGCGTTTTTTCCTGAATATATTCAGGAAAAAACGCGTACGGCCTTTTTGGCCAACCAAGCAAGATTGCAAAGGAAATCTGCACTACAATGAAGTCTCACTTCCCCCTGGTCAAAAGGGCCATCTGAAAAAAGTGTAAAATCCAGAAAGGCAGGACAGGCCATGGAGAACTGGGAGCCTTGTTATGCTGATGGGCGGGATGTAAATTGCCAACAACCACTCGGGAGAAGTGTTTGGTGTTTCCTGAAACATCTAAAAAACAAAGCAACAGAGCCTAGGGCACTTCCACTTATGGTTCTATAGCTTAGGGAATTTAAAATCAAAAAGACACAGCCACCCCAAAGTTTGGAACGGCTCTGTTTACAAGAACCTCGTTTACAGTACAAGTTCAACATCGCAGAAAGTGAAAAATGGATAAAGAAGTTGTGGTATTTACTTACAAAGCAATATCACTCAGCAATGAAATCTGTGTCATCAGGCCCTTAGCAGCACAATGAGTGGATTCAGGTATGATGATTCTAACTGAAATAAGTCACACAGAAAAAGAAACATCATAAGATATCAGTAATACACGGAATGTAAACTTGGCTACACAGGAACTGAATTACAGAACAGAACAGGGTCTCAAATTTAGAAAACCAACTTATGCTTGCTTAAGGGGGAAGGTGAGTTGGGGTGCTGCATAAAACCAGAGATTGAAATGAGCACAGATAAAGTTCCTTAAGCCAAATATGGAATAGACAAGAGCTACTCCTTGCTCAACGAAATGGACTCAACACCGCATATTAAACGCCTAAGAATGTACCTGACTAGTAAGTATCTTAAAACCTATGGATTGCTATGTCTCCGAAAGAGAATCAAGCATGTGTACAGGGGCATAAACGCAGCAGTGATAGGATTGGAGAGGTTCGGTGAGCAAATGAAGACCCATTGAAGTCATATTGCATGGTACCCATTCCACGGGTTTCTACTACCCAGTTTTAAGGTATTCTTCCTTCAGCTAAAACATGCATGTGGAACCCAGAGTATGATCAACCATGTGATCGGGAGACGTGTTCAAATATGTCTCAGTTTTCGTACCCTGGTACTCGGGTGCAACATTCCAGACGCTTTACTAACACTCTCCCGACTTGGAGAGTCAGCGCCTTTAACCTCCTGTTTGGCCCAGTTTGCAATTTCTGCGGAAGATGAACAGGAATAGCGAGAACCAATGAGAGGCTAGCTGGAGGTGTCTGGACGGGCAAATTTAACTCTCATTTCCCACCAGGAAGAGGAATTAACCAAAGGCTCAGCGTGCCCTGCCGGAACCAGATTAGGGCCTGAAGCCATCCTGCGGTGTTGCGGCCAGCTCAAAAGAAAGCGAGTTGAAGAAAGGAGCTCAGGGGCACTGTAATTCACAAACCTGCAGAGTTATAAATGACAGCTATCGTCCAAAAATAGACTGAAGTAAGGCTGCCAAGAGGACTTGAAAGCGGGGCAGAATTGCAGGAAACCGATTTCAGGAGGTAGACTGGAATTGCATTGAAAGCATAGGAAAAGAGGCAGAACGTCCACAATGATGCACTTGGCCAAAAAGGGCATATGCGTTTTTTCCTGAATATATTCAGGAAAAAACGCATACACCCTTTTTGGTCAACCAAGCAAGCTTGCAAAGGACATCTGCACTACAATGAAGTCTCACTTCCCCCCGGTCAAAAGGGCCATCTGAAAAAAGTGTAAAATCCAGAAAGGGAGGACAGGCCATGGAGAACTGGGAGCCTTCTTATGCTGATGGGCGGGATGTAAATTGCCAACAGACACTCGGGAGAAGTGTATGGTGTTTCCTGAAACATCTAAAAAACAAAGCAACAGAGCCTAGGGCACTTCCACTTATGTTCCTATAGCTTATGGAAATTAAAATCAAAAAGACACAGCCACCCCAAAGTTTGGGACGCCTCTGTTTACAAGAACCTCGTTTACAGTACAAGTTCAACATCGCAGAAAGTGAAAAATGGATAAAGAAGTTGTGGTATTCACTTACAAAGCAATATCACTCAGCAATGAAATCTATGTCATCAGGCCCTTAGCAGCACAATGAGTGGATTCAGGTATGATGATTCTAACTGAAATAAGTCACACAGAAAAAGAAACATCATAAGATATCAGTAATACACGGAATGTAAACTTGGCTACACAGGAACTGAATTACAGAACAGAACAGGGTCTCAAATTTAGAAAACCAACTTATGCTTGCTTAAAGGTAAAGGTGAGTTGGGGTGCTGCATAAAACCAGAGATTGAAATGAGCACAGATAAAGTTCCTTAAGCCAAATATGGAATAGACAAGAGCTACTCCTTGCTCAACGAAATGGACTCAACACCGCATATTAAACGCCTAAGAATGTACCTGACTAGTAAGTATCTTAAAACCTATGGATTGCTATGTCTCCGAAAGAGAATCAAGCATGTGTACAGGGGCATAAACGCAGCAGTGATAGGATTGGAGAGGTTCGGTGAGCAAATGAAGACCCATTGAAGTCATATTGCATGGTACCCATTCCACGGGTTTCTACTACCCAGTTTTAAGGTATTCTTCCTTCAGCTAAAACATGCATGTGGAACCCAGAGTATGATCAACCATGTGATCGGGAGACGTGTTCAAATACGTCTCAGTTTTCGTACCCTGGTACTCGGGTGCAACATTCCAGACGCTTTACTAACACTCTCCCGACTTGGAGAGTCAGTGCCTTTAACCTCCTGTTTGGCCCAGTTTGCAATTTCTGCGGAAGATGAACAGGAATAGCGAGAACCAATGAGAGGCTAGCTGGAGGTGTCTGGACGGGCAAATTTAACTCTCATTTCCCACCAGGAAGAGGAATTAACCAAAGGCTCAGCGTGCCCTGCCGGAACCAGATTAGGGCCTGAAGCCATCCTGCGGTGTTGCGGCCAGCTCAAAAGAAAGCGAGTTGAAGAAAGGAGCTCAGGGGCACTGTAATTCACAAACCTGCAGAGTTATAAATGACAGCTATCGTCCAAAAATAGACTGAAGTAAGGCTGCCAAGAGGACTTGAAAGCGGGGCAGAATTGCAGGAAACCGATTTCAGGAGGTAGACTGGAATTGCATTGAAAGCATAGGAAAAGAGGCAGAACGTCCACAATGATGCACTTGACCAAAAAGGGCGTATGCGTTTTTTCCTGAATATATTCAGGAAAAAACGCATACGCCCTTTTTGGTCAACCAAGCAAGGTTGCAAAGGACATCTGCACTACAATGAAGTCTCACTTCCCCCCGGTCAAAAGGGCCATCTGAAAAAAGTGTAAAATCCAGAAAGGGAGGACAGGCCATGGAGAACTGGGAGCCTTCTTATGCTGATGGGCGGGATGTAAATTGCCAACAGACACTCGGGAGAAGTGTATGGTGTTTCCTGAAACATCTAAAAAACAAAGCAACAGAGCCTAGGGCACTTCCACTTATGGTCCTATAGCTTATGGAAATTAAAATCAAAAAGACACAGCCACCCCAAAGTTTGGGACGCCTCTGTTTACAAGAACCTCGTTTACAGTACAAGTTCAACATCGCAGAAAGTGAAAAATGGATAAAGAAGTTGTGGTATTCACTTACAAAGCAATATCACTCAGCAATGAAATCTATGTCATCAGGCCCTTAGCAGCACAATGAGTGGATTCAGGTATGATGATTCTAACTGAAATAAGTCACACAGAAAAAGAAACATCATAAGATATCAGTAATACAGGGAATGAAAACTTGGCTACACAGGAACTGAATTACAGAACAGAACAGAGTCTCAAATTTAGAAATCCAACTTATGCTTGCTTAAGGGTAAAGGTGAGTTGGGGAGCTGCATAAAACCAGAGATTGAAATGAGCACAGATAAAGTTCCTTAAGCCAAATATGGAATAGACAAGAGCTACTCCTTGCTCAACGAAATGGACTCAACACCGCATATTAAACGCCTAAGAATGTACCTGACTAGTAAGTATCTTAAAACCTATGGATTGCTATGTCTCCGAAAGAGAATCAAGCATGTGTACAGGGGCATAAACGCAGCAGTGATAGGATTGGAGAGGTTCGGTGAGCAAATGAAGACCCATTGAAGTCATATTGCATGGTACCCATTCCACGGGTTTCAACTACCCAGGTTTAAGGTATTCTTCCTTCAGCTAAAACATGCATGTGGAACCCAGAGTATGATCAACCATGTGATCGGGAGACGTGTTCAAATATGTCTCAGTTTTCGTACCCTGGTACTCGGGTGCAACATTCCAGACGCTTTACTAACACTCTCCCCACTTGGAGAGTCAGTCCCTTTAACCTCCTGTTTGGCCCAGTTTGCAATTTCTGCGGAAGATGAACAGGAATAGCGAGAACCAATGAGAGACTAGCTGGAGGTGTCTGGACGGGCAAATTTAACTCTCATTTCCCACCAGGAAGAGGAATTAACCAAAGGCTCAGCGTGCCGTGCCAGAACCAGATTAGGGCCTGAAGCCATCCTGCGGTGTTGCGGCCAGCTCACAAGAAAGCGAGTTGAAGAAAGGAGCTCAGGGGCACTGTAATTCACAAACCTGCAGAGTTATAAATGACAGCTATCGTCCAAAAATAGACTGAAGTAAGGCTGCCAAGAGGACTTGAAAGCGGGGCAGAATTGCAGGAAACCGATTTCAGGAGGTAGACTGGAATTAAATTGAAAGCATAGGAAAAGAGGCAGAACGTCCACAATGATGCACTTGGCCAAAAAGGGCGTATGCGTTTTTTCCTGAATATATTCAGGAAAAAACGCATACGCCCTTTTTGGCCAACCAAGCAAGCTTGCAAAGGAAATCTGCACTACAATGAAGTCTCAATTCCCCCCGGTCAAAAGGGCCATCTGAAAAAAGTGTAAAATCCAGAAAGGCAGGACAGGCCATGGAGAACTGGGAGCCTTGTTATGCTGATGGGCGGGATGTAAATTGCCAACAACCACTCGGGAGAAGTGTATGGTGTTTCCTGAAACATCTAAAAAACAAAGCAACAGAACCTAGGGCACTTCCACTTATGGTCCTATAGCTTAGGGAAATTAAAATCAAAAAGACACAGCCACCCCAAAGTTTGGAACGGCTCTGTTTACAAGAACCTCGTTTACAGTACAAGTTCAACATCGCAGAAAGTGAAAAATGGATAAAGAAGTTGTGGTATTTACTTACAAAGCAATATCACTCAGCAATGAAATCTGTGTCATCAGGCCCTTAGCAGCACAATGAGTGGATTCAGGTATGATGATTCTAACTGAAATAAGTCACACAGAAAAAGAAACATCATAAGATATCAGTAATACACGGAATGGAAACTTGGCTACACAGGAACTGAATTACAGAACAGAACAGGGTCTCAAATTTAGAAAACCAACTTATGCTTGCTTAAGGGGAAAGGTGAGTTGGGGTGCTGCATAAAACCAGAGATTGAAATGAGCACAGATAAAGTTCCTTAAGCCAAATATGGAATAGACAAGAGCTACTCCTTGCTCAACGAAATGGACTCAACACCGCATATTAAACGCCTAAGAATGTACCTGACTAGTAAGTATCTTAAAACCTATGGATTGCTATGTCTCCGAAAGAGAATCAAGCATGTGTACAGGGGCATAAACGCAGCAGTGATAGGATTGGAGAGGTTCGGTGAGCAAATGAAGACCCTTTGAAGTCATATTGCATGGTACCCATTCCACGGGTTTCAACTACCCAGGTTTTAGGTATTCTTCCTTCAGCTAAAACATGCATGTGGAACCCAGAGTATGATCAACCATGTGATCGGGAGATGTGCTCAAATATGTCTCAGTTTTCGTACCCTGGTACTCGGGTGCAACATTCCAGACACTTTACTAACACTCTCCCGACTTGGAGAGTCAGTCCCTTTAACCTCCTGTTTGGCCCAGTTTGCAATTTCTGCGGAAGATGAACAGGAATAGCGAGAACCAATGTGAGACTAGCTGGAGGTGTCTGGACGGGCAAATTTAACTCTCATTTCCCACCAGGAAGAGGAATTAACCAAAGTCTCAGCGTGCCGTGCCGGAACGAGATTTGGGCCTGAAGCCATCCTGCGGTGTTGCGGCCAGGTCACAAGAAAGCGAGTTGAAGAAAGGAGCTCAGGGGCACTGTAATTCACAAACCTGCAGAGTTATAAATGACAGCTATCGTCCAAAAATAGACTGAAGTAAGGCTGCCAAGAGGACTTGAAAGCGGGGCAGAATTGCAGGAAACCGATTTCAGGAGGTAGACTGAAATTGCATTGAAAGCATAGGAAAAGAGGCAGAACGTCCACAATGATGCACTTGGCCAAAAAGGGCGTATGCGTTTTTTCCTGAATATATTCAGGAAAAAACGCATACGCCCTTTTTGGCCAACCAAGCAAACTAGCAAAGGAAATCTGCACTACAATGAAGTCTCACTTCCCCCCGGTCAAAAGGGCCATCTGAAAAAAGTGTAAAATCCAGAAAGGCAGGACAGGCCATGGAGAACTGGGAGCCTTGTTATGCTGATGGGCGGGATGTAAATTGCCAACAGACACTTGGGAGAAGTGTATGGTGTTTCCTGAAACATCTGAAAAACAAAGCAACAGAGCCTAGGTCACTTCCACTTATGGTCCTATAGCTTAGGGAAATTAAAATCAAAAAGACACAGCCACCCCAAAGTTTGGGACGCCTCTGTTTAGAAGAACCTCGTTTACTGTACAAGATCAATATCACAGAAAGTGAAAAATGGATAAAGAACTTGTCGTACTTACGTACAATGCAGTATCACTCAGCAATGAAATCTATGTCATCAGGCCCGTAGCAGCATAATGAGTGGATTCAGGTACGATGATTCTAACTGAAATAAGTCACACAGAAAAAGAAACATCATAAGATATCAGTAATACACGGAATGTAAACTTGGCTACACAGGAACTGAATTACAGAACAGAACAGGGTCTCAAATTTAGAAAACCAACTTATTCTTGCTTAAGGGTAAAGGTGAGTTGGGGTGCTGCATAAAACCAGAGATTGAAATGAGCACAGATAAAGTTCCTTAAGCCAAATATGGAATAGACAAGAGCTACGCCTTGCTCAACGAAATGGACTCAACACCCCATATTAAACGCCTAAGAATGTACCTGACTAGTAAGTATCTTAAAACCTATGGATTGCTATGTCTCCGAAAGAGAATCAAGCATGTGTACAGGGGCATAAACGCAGCAGTGGTAGGATTGGAGAGGTTCGGTGAGCAAATGAAGACCCTTTGAAGTCATATTGCATGGTACCCGTTACACATGTTTCAACTACCCAGGTTTAAGGTATTCTTCCTTCAGCTAAAAGATGCATGTGGAACCCAAGTATGATCAACCATGTGAACGGGAGACGTGTTCAAATATGTCTCAGTTTTCCTCCCCTGGTACTCCGGTGCAACATTCCAGACGCTTTACTAACACTCTCCCGAGTTGGAGAGTCAGCGCCTTTAACCTCCTGTTTGGCCCAGTTTGCAATTTCTGCGGAAGATGAAGAGGAATAGCGAGATCCAATGAGAGACTAGCTGGAGGTGTCTGGACGGGCAAATTTAACTCTCATTTCCCACCAGGAAGAGGAAATAACCAAAGGCTCAGCGTGCCGTGCCGGAACCAGATTAGGGCCTGAAGCCATCCTGCGGTGTTGCGGCCAGGTCACAAGAAAGCGAGTTGAAGAAAGGAGCTCAGGGGCACTGTAATTCACAAACCTGCAGAGTTATATATGACAGCTATCGTCCAAAAATAGACTGAAGGAAGGCTGCCAAGAGGACTTGAAAGCGGGGCAGAATTGCAGGAAACCGATTTCAGGAGGTAGACTGGAATTGCATTGAAAGCATAGGAAAAGAGGCAGAACTTCCACAATGATGGACTTGGCCAAAAAGGGCGTATGCGTTTTTTCCTGAATATATTCAGGAAAAAACGCATACGCCCTTTTTGGCCAACCAAGCAAGCTTGCAAAGGAAATCTGCACTAAAATGAAGTCTCACTTCTCCCCGGTCAAAAGGGCCATCTGAAAAAAGTGTAAAATCCAGAAAGGCAGGACAGGCCATGGAGAACTGGGAGCCTTGTTATGCTGATGGGCGGGATGTAAATTGCCAACAACCACTCGGGAGAAGTGTATGGTGTTTCCTGAAACATCTAAAAAACAAAGCAACAGAACCTAGGGCACTTCCACTCTTGGTCCTATAGCTTAGGGAAATTAAAATCAAAAAGACACAGCCACCCCAAAGTTTGGAACGGCTCTGTTTACAAGAACCTCGTTTACAGTACAAGTTCAACATCGCAGAAAGTGAAAAATGGATAAAGAACTTGTGGTATTTACTTACAAAGCAATATCACTCAGCAATGAAATCTGTGTCATCAGGCCCTTAGCAGCACAATGAGTGGATTCAGGTATGATGATTCTAACTGAAATAAGTCACACAGAAAAAGAAACATCATAAGATATCAGTAATACACGGAATGTAAACTTGGCTACACAGGAACTGAATTACAGAACAGAACAGGGTTTCAAATTTAGAAAACCAACTTATTCTTGCTTAAGGGTAAAGGTGAGTTGGGGTGCTGCATAAAACCAGAGATTGAAATGAGCACAGATAAAGTTCCTTAAGCCAAATATGGAATAGACAAGAGCTACTCCTTGCTCAACGAAATGGACTCAACACCGCATATTAAACGCCTAAGAATGTACCTGACTAGTAAGTATCTTAAAACCTATGGATTGCTATGACTCCGAAAGAGAATCAAGCATGTGTACAGGGGCATAAATGCAGCAGTGATAGGATTGGAGAGGTTCGGTGAGCAAATGAAGACCCTTTGAAGTCATATTGCATCGTACCCATTCCACGGGTTTCAACTACCCAGGTTTAAGGTATTCTTCCTTCAGCTAAAACATGCATGTGGAACCTAGAGTATGATCAACCATGTGATCGGGAGACGTGTTCAAATATGTCTCACTTTTCGTACCCTGGTACTCGGGTGCAACATTCCAGACGCTTTACTAACACTCTCCCGACTTGGAGAGTCAGTCCCTTTAACCTCCTGTTTGGCCCAGTTTGCAATTTCTGCGGAAGATGAACAGGAATAGCGAGAACCAATGAGAGGCTAGCTGGAGGTGTCTGGACGGGCAAATTTAACTCTCATTTCCCACCAGGAAGAGGAATTAACCAAAGGCTCAGCGTGCCGTGCCGGAACGAGATTTGGGCCTGAAGCCATCCTGCGGTGTTGCGGCCAGGTCACAAGAAAGCGAGTTGAAGAAAGGAGCTCAGGGGCACTGTAATTCACAAACCTGCAGAGTTATAAATGACAGCTATCGTCCAAAAATAGACTGAAGTAAGGCTGCCAAGAGGACTTGAAAGCGGGGCAGAATTGCAGGAAACCGATTTCAGGAGGTAGACTGAAATTGCATTGAAAGCATAGGAAAAGAGGCAGAACGTCCACAATGATGCACTTGGCCAAAAAGGGCGTATGCGTTTTTTCCTGAATATATTCAGGAAAAAACGCATACGCCCTTTTTGGCCAACCAAGCAAACTAGCAAAGGAAATCTGCACTACAATGAAGTCTCACTTCCCCCCGGTCAAAAGGGCCATCTGAAAAAAGTGTAAAATCCAGAAAGGCAGGACAGGCCATGGAGAACTGGGAGCCTTGTTATGCTGATGGGCGGGATGTAAATTGCCAACAGACACTTGGGAGAAGTGTATGGTGTTTCCTGAAACATCTGAAAAACAAAGCAACAGAGCCTAGGTCACTTCCACTTATGGTCCTATAGCTTAGGGAAATTAAAATCAAAAAGACACAGCCACCCCAAAGTTTGGGACGCCTCTGTTTAGAAGAACCTCGTTTACTGTACAAGATCAATATCACAGAAAGTGAAAAATGGATAAAGAACTTGTCGTACTTACGTACAATGCAGTATCACTCAGCAATGAAATCTATGTCATCAGGCCCGTAGCAGCATAATGAGTGGATTCAGGTACGATGATTCTAACTGAAATAAGTCACACAGAAAAAGAAACATCATAAGATATCAGTAATACACGGAATGTAAACTTGGCTACACAGGAACTGAATTACAGAACAGAACAGGGTCTCAAATTTAGAAAACCAACTTATTCTTGCTTAAGGGTAAAGGTGAGTTGGGGTGCTGCATAAAACCAGAGATTGAAATGAGCACAGATAAAGTTCCTTAAGCCAAATATGGAATAGACAAGAGCTACGCCTTGCTCAACGAAATGGACTCAACACCCCATATTAAACGCCTAAGAATGTACCTGACTAGTAAGTATCTTAAAACCTATGGATTGCTATGTCTCCGAAAGAGAATCAAGCATGTGTACAGGGGCATAAACGCAGCAGTGGTAGGATTGGAGAGGTTCGGTGAGCAAATGAAGACCCTTTGAAGTCATATTGCATGGTACCCGTTACACATGTTTCAACTACCCAGGTTTAAGGTATTCTTCCTTCAGCTAAAAGATGCATGTGGAACCCAAGTATGATCAACCATGTGAACGGGAGAAGTGTTCAAATATGTCTCAGTTTTCCTCCCCTGGTACTCGGGTGCAACATTCCAGACGCTTTACTAACACTCTCCCGACTTGGAGAGTCAGTCCCTTTAACCTCCTGTTTGGCCCAGTTTGCAATTTCTGCGGAAGATGAACAGGAATAGCGAGAACCAATGAGAGACTAGCTGGAGGTGTCTGGACGGGCAAATTTAACTATCATTTCCCACCAGGAAGAGGAAATAACCAAAGGCTCAGCGTGCCGTGCCGGAACCAGATTAGGGCCTGAAGCCATCCTGCGGTGTTGCGGCCAGGTCACAAGAAAGCGAGTTGAAGAAAGGAGCTCAGGGGCACTGTAATTCACAAACCTGCAGAGTTATATATGACAGCTATCGTCCAAAAATAGACTGAAGGAAGGCTGCCAAGAGGACTTGAAAGCGGGGCAGAATTGCAGGAAACCGATTTCAGGAGGTAGACTGGAATTGCATTGAAAGCATAGGAAAAGAGGCAGAACTTCCACAATGATGCACTTGGCCAAAAAGGGCGTATGCGTTTTTTCCTGAATATATTCAGGAAAAAACGCATACGCCCTTTTTGGCCAACCAAGCAAGCTTGCAAAGGAAATCTGCACTAAAATGAAGTCTCACTTCTCCCCGGTCAAAAGGGCCATCTGAAAAAAGTGTAAAATCCAGAAAGGCAGGACAGGCCATGGAGAACTGGGAGCCTTGTTATGCTGATGGGCGGGATGTAAATTGCCAACAACCACTCGGGAGAAGTGTATGGTGTTTCCTGAAACATCTAAAAAACAAAGCAACAGAACCTAGGGCACTTCCACTCTTGGTCCTATAGCTTAGGGAAATTAAAATCAAAAAGACACAGCCACCCCAAAGTTTGGAACGGCTCTGTTTACAAGAACCTCGTTTACAGTACAAGTTCAACATCGCAGAAAGTGAAAAATGGATAAAGAAGTTGTGGTATTTACTTACAAAGCAATATCACTCAGCAATGAAATCTGTGTCATCAGGCCCTTAGCAGCACAATGAGTGGATTCAGGTATGATGATTCTAACTGAAATAAGTCACACAGAAAAAGAAACATCATAAGATATCAGTAATACACGGAATGTAAACTTGGCTACACAGGAACTGAATTACAGAACAGAACAGGGTTTCAAATTTAGAAAACCAACTTATTCTTGCTTAAGGGTAAAGGTGAGTTGGGGTGCTGCATAAAACCAGAGATTGAAATGAGCACAGATAAAGTTCCTTAAGCCAAATATGGAATAGACAAGAGCTACTCCTTGCTCAACGAAATGGACTCAACACCGCATATTAAACGCCTAAGAATGTACCTGACTAGTAAGTATCTTAAAACCTATGGATTGCTATGACTCCGAAAGAGAATCAAGCATGTGTACAGGGGCATAAATGCAGCAGTGATAGGATTGGAGAGGTTCGGTGAGCAAATGAAGACCCTTTGAAGTCATATTGCATCGTACCCATTCCACGGGTTTCAACTACCCAGGTTTAAGGTATTCTTCCTTCAGCTAAAACATGCATGTGGAACCTAGAGTATGATCAACCATGTGATCGGGAGACGTGTTCAAATATGTCTCACTTTTTGTACCCTTGTACTCGGGTGCAACATTCCAGACGCTTTACTAACACTCTCCCGACTTGGAGAGTCAGTCCCTTTAACCTCCTGTTTGGCCCAGTTTGCAATTTCTGCGGAAGATGAACAGGAATAGCGAGAACCAATGAGAGGCTAGCTGGAGGTGTCTGGACGGGCAAATTTAACTCTCATTTCCCACCAGGAAGAGGAATTAACCAAAGGCTCAGCGTGCCGTGCCGGAACCAGATTAGGGCCTGAAGCCATCCTGCGGTGTTGCGGCCAGCTCAAAAGAAAGCGAGTTGAAGAAAGGAGCTCAGGGGCACTGTAATTCACAAACCTGCAGAGTTATAAATGACAGCTATCGTCCAAAAATAGACTGAAGGAAGGCTGCCAAGAGGACTTTAAAGCGGGGCAGAATTGCAGGAAACCGATTTCAGGAGGTAGACTGGAATTGCATTGAAAGCATAGGAAAAGAGGCAGAACGTCCACAATGATGCACTTGGCCTAAAAGGGCGTATGCGTTTTTTCCTGAATATATTCAGGAAAAAACGCATACGCACTTTTTGGCCAACCCAGCAAGCTTGCAATGGAAATCTGCACTACAATGAAGTCTCACTTCCCCCCGGTCAAAAGGTCCATCTGAAAAAAGTGTAAAATCCAGAAAGACAGGGCAGGCCATGGAGAACTGGGAGCCTTGTTATGCTGATGGGCGGGATGTAAATTGCCAACAGACACTCAGGAGAAGTGTATGGTGTTTCCTGAAACATCTAAAAAACAAAGCAACAGAGCCTAGGGCACTTCCACTTATGGTCCTATAGCTTAGGGAAATTAAAATCAAAAAGACACAGCCACCCCAAAGTTTGGAAAGGCTCTGTTTACAAGAACCTCGTTTACAGTACAAGTTCAACATCGCAGAAAGTGAAAAATGGATAAAGAAGATGTGGTATTTACTTACAAAGCAATATCACTCAGCAATGAAATCTGTGTCATCAGGCCCTTAGCAGCACAATGAGTGGATTCAGGTATGATGATTCTAACTGAAATAAGTCACACAGAAAAAGAAACATCATAAGATATCAGTAATACACGGAATGTAAACTTGGCTACACAGGAACTGAATTACAGAACAGAACAGGGTCTCAAATTTAGAAAACCATCTTATGCTTGCTTAAGGGTAAAGGTGAGTTGGGGTGCTGCATAAAACCAGAGATTGAAATGAGCACAGATAAAGTTCCTTAAGCCAAATATGGAATAGACAAGAGCTACTCCTTGCTCAACGAAATGGACTCAACACCG
Source organism: Delphinus delphis (assembly GCF_949987515.2). Classification (NCBI taxonomy): domain Eukaryota; kingdom Metazoa; phylum Chordata; class Mammalia; order Artiodactyla; family Delphinidae; genus Delphinus; species Delphinus delphis. The sequence goes on from NW_027193014.1 coordinate 112,965, forward strand.
CATATTAAACGCCTAAGAATGTACCTGACTAGTAAGTATCTTAAAACCTATGGATTGCTATGTCTCCGAAAGAGAATCAAGCATGTGTACAGGGGCATAAACGCAGCAGTGATAGGATTGGAGAGGTTCGGTGAGCAAATGAAGACCCTTTGAAGTCATATTGCATGGTACCCATTCCACGGGTTTCAACTACCCAGGTTTAAGGTATTCTTCCTTCAGCTAAAACATGCATGTGGAACCTAGAGTATGATCAACCATGTGATCGGGAGACGTGTTCAAATATGTCTCAGTTTTCGTACCCTGGTACTCGGGTGCAACATTCCAGACACTTTACTAACACTCTCCCGACTTGGAGAGTCAGTCCCTTTAACCTCATGTTTGGCCCAGTTTGCAATTTCTGCGGAAGATGAACAGGAATAGCGAGAACCAATGAGAGGCTAGCTGGAGGTGTCTGGACGGGCAAATTTAACTCTCATTTTCCACCATGAAGAGGAATTAACCAAAGGCTCAGCGTGCCCTGCCGGAACCAGATTAGGGCCTGAAGCCATCCTGTGGTGTTGCGGCCAGGTCACAAGAAAGCAAGTTGTAGAAAGGAGCTCAGGGGCACTGTAATTCACAAACCTGCAGAGTTATAAATGACAGCTATCGTCCAAAAATAGACTGAAGTAAGGCTGCCAAGAGGACTTGAAAGCGGGGCAGAATTGCAGGAAACCGATTTCAGGAGGTAGACTGGAATTGCATTGAAAGCATAGGAAAAGAGGCAGAACGTCCACAATGATGCACTTGGCCAAAAAGGGCGTATGCGTTTTTTCCTGAATATATTCAGGAAAAAACGCATACGCCCTTTTTGGCCAACCAAGCAAACTTGCAAAGGAAATCTGCTTTACAATGAAGACTCACTTCTCCCCGGTCAAAAGGGCCATCTGAAATAAGTGTAAAATCCAGAAAGGCAGGACAGGCCATGGAGAACTGGGAGCCTTGTTATGCTGATGGGCGGGATGTAAATTGCCAACAGACACTCAGGAGAAGTGTATGGTGTTTCCTGAAACATCTAGAAAACAAAGCAACAGAGCCTGGGGCACTTCCACTTATGGTCCTATAGCTTAGGGAAATTAAAATCAAAAAGACACAGCCACCCCAAAGTTTGGGACGCCTCCGTTTACAAGAACTTCGTTTACCGTACAAGTTCTATATCACAGAAAGTGAAAAATGGATAAAGAACTTGTGGTACTTACGTACAATGCAGTATCACTCAGCAATGAAATCTATGTCATCAGGCCCGTAGCAGCATAATGAGTGGATTCAGGTACGATGATTCTAACTGAAATAAGTCACACAGAAAAAGAAACATCATAAGATATCAGTAATACACGGAATGTAAACTTGGCTACACAGGAACTGAATTACAGAACAGAACAGGGTCTCAAATTTAGAAAACCAACTTATTCTTGCTTAAGGGTAAAGGTGAGTTGGGGTGCTGCATAAAACCAGAGATTGAAATGAGCACAGATAAAGTTCCTTAAGCCAAATATGGAATAGACAAGAGCTACGCCTTGCTCAACGAAATGGACTCAACACCCCATATTAAACGCCTAAGAATGTACCTGACTAGTAAGTATCTTAAAACCTATGGATTGCTATGTCTCCGAAAGAGAATCAAGCATGTGTACAGGGGCATAAACGCAGCAGTGGTAGGATTGGAGAGGTTCGGTGAGCAAATGAAGACCCTTTGAAGTCATATTGCATGGTACCCGTTACACATGTTTCAACTACCCAGGTTTAAGGTATTCTTCCTTCAGCTAAAAGATGCATGTGGAACCCAAGTATGATCAACCATGTGAACGGGAGAAGTGTTCAAATATGTCTCAGTTTTCCTCCCCTGGTACTCGGGTGCAACATTCCAGATGCTTTACTAACACTCTCCCGACTTGGAGAGTCAGTCCCTTTAACCTCCTGTTTGGCCCAGTTTGCAATTTCTGCGGAAGATGAACAGGAATAGCGAGAACCAATGAGAGACTAGCTGGAGGTGTCTGGACGGGCAAATTTAACTATCATTTCCCACCAGGAAGAGGAAATAACCAAAGGCTCAGCGTGCCGTGCCGGAACCAGATTAGGGCCTGAAGCCATCCTGCGGTGTTGCGGCCAGGTCACAAGAAAGCGAGTTGAAGAAAGGAGCTCAGGGGCACTGTAATTCACAAACCTGCAGAGTTATATATGACAGCTATCGTCCAAAAATAGACTGAAGGAAGGCTGCCAAGAGGACTTGAAAGCGGGGCAGAATTGCAGGAAACCGATTTCAGGAGGTAGACTGGAATTGCATTGAAAGCATAGGAAAAGAGGCAGAACTTCCACAATGATGCACTTGGCCAAAAAGGGCGTATGCGTTTTTTCCTGAATATATTCAGGAAAAAACGCATACGCCCTTTTTGGCCAACCAAGCAAGCTTGCAAAGGAAATCTGCACTAAAATGAAGTCTCACTTCTCCCCGGTCAAAAGGGCCATCTGAAAAAAGTGTAAAATCCAGAAAGGCAGGACAGGCCATGGAGAACTGGGAGCCTTGTTATGCTGATGGGCGGGATGTAAATTGCCAACAACCACTCGGGAGAAGTGTATGGTGTTTCCTGAAACATCTAAAAAACAAAGCAACAGAACCTAGGGCACTTCCACTCTTGGTCCTATAGCTTAGGGAAATTAAAATCAAAAAGACACAGCCACCCCAAAGTTTGGAACGGCTCTGTTTACAAGAACCTCGTTTACAGTACAAGTTCAACATCGCAGAAAGTGAAAAATGGATAAAGAAGTTGTGGTATTTACTTACAAAGCAATATCACTCAGCAATGAAATCTGTGTCATCAGGCCCTTAGCAGCACAATGAGTGGATTCAGGTATGATGATTCTAACTGAAATAAGTCACACAGAAAAAGAAACATCATAAGATATCAGTAATACACGGAATGTAAACTTGGCTACACAGGAACTGAATTACAGAACAGAACAGGGTTTCAAATTTAGAAAACCAACTTATTCTTGCTTAAGGGTAAAGGTGAGTTGGGGTGCTGCATAAAACCAGAGATTGAAATGAGCACAGATAAAGTTCCTTAAGCCAAATATGGAATAGACAAGAGCTACTCCTTGCTCAACGAAATGGACTCAACACCGCATATTAAACGCCTAAGAATGTACCTGACTAGTAAGTATCTTAAAACCTATGGATTGCTATGACTCCGAAAGAGAATCAAGCATGTGTACAGGGGCATAAATGCAGCAGTGATAGGATTGGAGAGGTTCGGTGAGCAAATGAAGACCCTTTGAAGTCATATTGCATCGTACCCATTCCACGGGTTTCAACTACCCAGGTTTAAGGTATTCTTCCTTCAGCTAAAACATGCATGTGGAACCTAGAGTATGATCAACCATGTGATCGGGAGACGTGTTCAAATATGTCTCACTTTTTGTACCCTTGTACTCGGGTGCAACATTCCAGACGCTTTACTAACACTCTCCCGACTTGGAGAGTCAGTCCCTTTAACCTCCTGTTTGGCCCAGTTTGCAATTTCTGCGGAAGATGAACAGGAATAGCGAGAACCAATGAGAGGCTAGCTGGAGGTGTCTGGACGGGCAAATTTAACTCTCATTTCCCACCAGGAAGAGGAATTAACCAAAGGCTCAGCGTGCCGTGCCGGAACCAGATTAGGGCCTGAAGCCATCCTGCGGTGTTGCGGCCAGCTCAAAAGAAAGCGAGTTGAAGAAAGGAGCTCAGGGGCACTGTAATTCACAAACCTGCAGAGTTATAAATGACAGCTATCGTCCAAAAATAGACTGAAGGAAGGCTGCCAAGAGGACTTGAAAGCGGGGCAGAATTGCAGGAAACCGATTTCAGGAGGTAGACTGGAATTGCATTGAAAGCATAGGAAAAGAGGCAGAACGTCCACAATGATGCACTTGGCCTAAAAGGGCGTATGCGTTTTTTCCTGAATATATTCAGGAAAAAACGCATACGCACTTTTTGGCCAACCCAGCAAGCTTGCAATGGAAATCTGCACTACAATGAAGTCTCACTTCCCCCCGGTCAAAAGGTCCATCTGAAAAAAGTGTAAAATCCAGAAAGACAGGGCAGGCCATGGAGAACTGGGAGCCTTGTTATGCTGATGGGCGGGATGTAAATTGCCAACAGACACTCAGGAGAAGTGTATGGTGTTTCCTGAAACATCTAAAAAACAAAGCAACAGAGCCTAGGGCACTTCCACTTATGGTCCTATAGCTTAGGGAAATTAAAATCAAAAAGACACAGCCACCCCAAAGTTTGGAAAGGCTCTGTTTACAAGAACCTCGTTTACAGTACAAGTTCAACATCGCAGAAAGTGAAAAATGGATAAAGAAGATGTGGTATTTACTTACAAAGCAATATCACTCAGCAATGAAATCTGTGTCATCAGGCCCTTAGCAGCACAATGAGTGGATTCAGGTATGATGATTCTAACTGAAATAAGTCACACAGAAAAAGAAACATCATAAGATATCAGTAATACACGGAATGTAAACTTGGCTACACAGGAACTGAATTACAGAACAGAACAGGGTCTCAAATTTAGAAAACCATCTTATGCTTGCTTAAGGGTAAAGGTGAGTTGGGGTGCTGCATAAAACCAGAGATTGAAATGAGCACAGATAAAGTTCCTTAAGCCAAATATGGAATAGACAAGAGCTACTCCTTGCTCAACGAAATGGACTCAACACCGCATATTAAACGCCTAAGAATGTACCTGACTAGTAAGTATCTTAAAACCTATGGATTGCTATGTCTCCGAAAGAGAATCAAGCATGTGTACAGGGGCATAAACGCAGCAGTGATAGGATTGGAGAGGTTCGGTGAGCAAATGAAGACCCTTTGAAGTCATATTGCATGGTACCCATTCCACGGGTTTCAACTACCCAGGTTTAAGGTATTCTTCCTTCAGCTAAAACATGCATGTGGAACCTAGAGTATGATCAACCATGTGATCGGGAGACGTGTTCAAATATGTCTCAGTTTTCGTACCCTGGTACTCGGGTGCAACATTCCAGACACTTTACTAACACTCTCCCGACTTGGAGAGTCAGTCCCTTTAACCTCATGTTTGGCCCAGTTTGCAATTTCTGCGGAAGATGAACAGGAATAGCGAGAACCAATGAGAGGCTAGCTGGAGGTGTCTGGACGGGCAAATTTAACTCTCATTTTCCACCATGAAGAGGAATTAACCAAAGGCTCAGCGTGCCCTGCCGGAACCAGATTAGGGCCTGAAGCCATCCTGTGGTGTTGCGGCCAGGTCACAAGAAAGCAAGTTGTAGAAAGGAGCTCAGGGGCACTGTAATTCACAAACCTGCAGAGTTATAAATGACAGCTATCGTCCAAAAATAGACTGAAGTAAGGCTGCCAAGAGGACTTGAAAGCGGGGCAGAATTGCAGGAAACCGATTTCAGGAGGTAGACTGGAATTGCATTGAAAGCATAGGAAAAGAGGCAGAACGTCCACAATGATGCACTTGGCCAAAAAGGGCGTATGCGTTTTTTCCTGAATATATTCAGGAAAAAACGCATACGCCCTTTTTGGCCAACCAAGCAAACTTGCAAAGGAAATCTGCTTTACAATGAAGACTCACTTCTCCCCGGTCAAAAGGGCCATCTGAAATAAGTGTAAAATCCAGAAAGGCAGGACAGGCCATGGAGAACTGGGAGCCTTGTTATGCTGATGGGCGGGATGTAAATTGCCAACAGACACTCAGGAGAAGTGTATGGTGTTTCCTGAAACATCTAGAAAACAAAGCAACAGAGCCTGGGGCACTTCCACTTATGGTCCTATAGCTTAGGGAAATTAAAATCAAAAAGACACAGCCACCCCAAAGTTTGGGACGCCTCCGTTTACAAGAACTTCGTTTACCGTACAAGTTCTATATCACAGAAAGTGAAAAATGGATAAAGAACTTGTGGTACTTACGTACAATGCAGTATCACTCAGCAATGAAATCTATGTCATCAGGCCCGTAGCAGCATAATGAGTGGATTCAGGTACGATGATTCTAACTGAAATAAGTCACACAGAAAAAGAAACATCATAAGATATCACTAATACACGGAATGTAAACTTGGCTACACAGGAACTGCATTCCAAAACAGAACAGGGTCTCAAATTTAGAAAACCAACTTATGCTTGCTTAAGGGGAAAGGTGAGTTGGGGTGCTGCATAAAACCAGAGATTGAAATGAGCACAGATAAAGTACCTTAAGCCAAATATGGAATAGACAAGAGCTACTCCTTGCTCAACGAAATGGACTCAACACCCCATATTAAACGCCTAAGAATGTACCTGACTAGTAAGTATCTTAAAACCTATGGATTGCTATGTCTCCGAAAGAGAATCAAGCATGTGTACAGGGGCATAAACGCAGCAGTGATAGGATTGGAGAGGTTCGGTGAGCAAATGAAGACCCTTTGAAGTCATATTGCATGGTACCCATTACACGGGTCTCAACTACCCAGGTTTTAGGTATTCTTCCTTCAGCTAAAACATGCATGTGGAACCTAGAGTATGATCAACCATGTGATCGGGAGACGTGTTCAAATATGTCTCAGTTTTCGTACCCTGGTACTCGGGTGCAACATTCCAGACGCTTTACTAACACTCTCCCGACTTGGAGAGTCAGTCCCTTTAACCTCCTGTTTGGCCCAGTTTGCAATTTCTGCGGAAGATGAACAGGAATAGCGAGAACCAATGAGAGGCTAGCTGGAGGTGTCTGGACGGGCAAATTTAACTCTCATTTCCCACCAGGAAGAGGAATTAACCAAAGGCTCAGCGTGCCGTGCCGGAACCAGATTAGGGCCTGAAGCCATCCTGCGGTGTTGCGGCCAGCTCAAAAGAAAGCGAGTTGAAGAAAGGAGCTCAGGGGCACTGTAATTCACAAACCTGCAGAGTTATAAATGACAGCTATCGTCCAAAAATAGACTGAAGTAAGGCTGCCAAGAGGACTTGAAAGCGGGGCAGAATTGCAGGAAACCGATTTCAGGAGGTAGACTGGAATTGCATTGAAAGCATAGGAAAAGAGGCAGAACGTCCACAATGATGCACTTGGCCAAAAAGGGCGTATGCGTTTTTTCCTGAATATATTCAGGAAAAAACGCATACGCCCTTTTTGGCCAACCAAGCAAGCTTGCAAAGGAAATCTGCACTACAATGAAGTCTCACTTCCCCCCGGTCAAAAGGACCATCTGAAAAAAGTGTAAAATCCAGAAAGACAGGGCAGGCCTTGGAGACCTGGGAGCCTTGTTATGCTGATGGGCGGGATGTAAATTGCCAACAACCACTCGGGAGAAGTTTATGGTGTTTCCTGAAACATCTAAAAAACAAAGCAACAGAACCTAGGGCACTTCCACTTATGGTCCTATAGCTTAGGGAAATTAAAATCAAAAAGACACAGCCACCCCAAAGTTTGGAACGGCTCTGTTTACAAGAACCTCGTTTACAGTACAAGTTCAACATCGCAGAAAGTGAAAAATGGATAAAGAAGTTGTGGTATTTACTTACAAAGCAATATCACTCAGCAATGAAATCTGTGTCATCAGGCCCTTAGCAGCACAATGAGTGGATTCAGGTATGATGATTCTAACTGAAATAAGTCACACAGAAAAAGAAACATCATAAGATATCAGTAATACACGGAATGTAAACTTGGCTACACAGTAACTGAATTACAGAACAGAACAGGGTCTCAAATTTAGAAAACCAACTTATGCTTGCTTAAGGGTAAAGGTGAGTTGTGGTGCTGCATAAAACCAGAGATTGAAATGAGCACAGATAAAGTTCCTTAAGTCAAATATGGAATAGACAAGAGCTACTCCTTGCTCAACGAAATGGACTCAACACCGCATATTAAACGTCTAAGAATGTACCTGACTAGTAAGTATCTTAAAACCTATGGATTGCTATGTCTCCGAAAGAGAATCAAGCATGTGTACAGGGGCATAAACGCAGCAGTGATAGGATTGGAGAGGTTCGGTGAGCAAATGAAGACCCTTTGAAGTCATATTGCATGGTACCCATTACACGGGTCTTAACTCTCCAGGTTTAAGGTATTCTTCCTTCAGCTAAAACATGCATGTGGAACCTAGAGTATGATCAACCATGTGATCGGGAGACGTGTTCAAATATGTCTCAGTTTTCCTCCCCTGGTACTCGGGTGCAACATTCCAGACGCTTTACTAACACTCTCCCGACTTGGAGAGTCAGTCCCTTTAACCTCCTGTTTGGCCCAGTTTGCAATTTCTGCGGAAGATTAACAGGAATAGCGAGAACCAATGAGAGGCTAGCTGGAGGTGTCTGGACGGGCAAATTTAACTCTCATTTCCCACCAGGAAGAGGAATTAACCAAAGGCTCAGCGTGCTGTGCCGGAACCAGATTAGGGCCTGAAGCCATCCTGCGGTGTTGCGGCCAGCTCAAAAGAAAGCGAGTTGAAGAAAGGAGCTCAGGGGCACTGTAATTCAGAAACCTGCAGAGTTATAAATGACAGCTATCGTCCAAAAATAGACTGAAGTAAGGCTGCCAAGAGGACTTGAAAGCGGGGCAGAATTGCAGGAAACCGATTTCAGGAGGTAGACTGGAATTGCATTGAAAGCATAGGAAAAGAGGCAGAACGTCCACAATGATGCACTTGGCCAAAAAGGGCGTATGCGTTTTTTCCTGAATATATTCAGGAAAAAACGCATACGCCCTTTTTGGCCAACCAAGCAAGCTTGCAAAGGAAATCTGCACTACAATGAAGTCTCACTTCCCCCCGGTCAAAAGGGCCATCTGAAAAAAGTGTAAAATCCAGAACGGCAGGACAGGCCATGGAGAACTGGGAGCCTTGTTATGCTGATGGGCGGGATGTAAATTGCCAACAACCACTCGGGAGAAGTGTATGGTGTTTCCTGAAACATCTAAAAAACAAAGCAACAGAGCCTAGGGCACTTCCACTTATGGTCCTATAGCTTAGGGAAATTAAAATCAAAAAGACACAGCCACCCCAAAGTTTGGAAAGGCTCTGTTTACAAGAACCTCGTTTACAATACAAGTTCAACATCGCAGAAATTGAAAAATGGATAAAGAACTTGTGGTATTTACTTACAAAGCAATATCACTCAGCAATGAAATCTGTGTCATCAGGCCCTTAGCAGCACAATGAGTGGATTCAGGTATGATGATTCTAACTGAAATAAGTCACACAGAAAAAGAAACATCATAAGATATCAGTAATACACGGAATGTAAACTTGGCTACACAGGAACTGAATTACAGAACAGAACAGGGTCTCAAATTTAGAAAACCAACTTATGCTTGCTTAAGGGTAAAGGTGAGTTGGGGTGCTGCATAAAACCAGAGATTGAAATGAGCACAGATAAAGTTCCTTAAGCCAAATATGGAATAGACAAGAGCTACTCCTTGCTCAATGAAATGGACTCAACACCCCATATTAAATGCCTAAGAATGTACCTGACTAGTAAGTATCTTAAAACCTATGGATTGCTATGTCTCCGAAAGAGAATCAAGCATGTGTACAGGGGCATAAACGCAGCAGTGATAGGATTGGAGAGGTTCGGTGAGCAAATGAAGACCCTTTGAAGTCATATTGCATGGTACCCATTCCACGGGTTTCAACTACCCAGGTTTAAGGTATTCTTCCTTCAGCTAAAACATGCATGTGGAACCTAGAGTATGATCAACCATGTGATCGGGAGACGTGTTCAAATATGTCTCAGTTTTCGTACCCTGGTACTCGGGTGCAACATTCCAGACACTTTACTAACACTCTCCCGACTTGGAGAGTCAGTCCCTTTAACCTCCTGTTTGGCCCAGTTTGCAATTTGTGCGGAAGATGAATAGGAATAGCGAGAACCAATGAGAGGCTAGCTGGAGGTGTCTGGACGGGCAAATTTAACTCTCATTTTCCACCATGAAGAGGAATTAACCAAAGGCTCAGCGTGCCCTGCCGGAACCAGATTAGGGCCTGAAGCCATCCTGTGGTGTTGCGGCCAGGTCACAAGAAAGCAAGTTGAAGAAAGGAGCTCAGGGGCACTGTAATTCACAAACCTGCAGAGTTATAAATGACAGCTATCGTCCCAAAATAGACTGAAGTAAGGCTGCCAAGAGGACTTGAAAGCGGAGCAGAATTGCAGGAAACCGATTTCAGGAGCTAGACTGGAATTGCATTGAAAGCATAGGAAAAGAGGCAGAACGTCCACAATGATGCACTTGGCCAAAAAGGGCATATGCGTTTTTTCCTGAATATATTCAGGAAAAAACGCATACGCCCTTTTTGGCCAACCAAGCAAGCTTGCAAAGGAAATCTGCACTACAATGAAGTCTCACTTCCCCCCGGTCAAAAGGACCATCTGAAAAAAGTGTAAAATCCAGAAAGGCAGGACAGGCCTTGGAGACCTGGGAGCCTTGTTATGCTGATGGGCGGGATGTAAATTGCCAACAACCACTCAGGAGAAGTTTATGGTGTTTCCTGAAACATCTAAAAAACAAAGCAACAGAACCTAGGGCACTTCCACTTATGGTCCTATAGCTTAGGGAAATTAAAATCAAAAAGACACAGCCACCCAAAAGTTTGGAACGGCTCTGTTTACAAGAACCTCGTTTACAGTACAAGTTCAACATCGCAGAAAGTGAAAAATGGATAAAGAACTTGTGGTATTTACTTACAAAGCAATATCACTCAGCAATGAAATCTGTGTCATCAGGCCCTTAGCAGCACAATGAGTGGATTCAGGTATGATGATTCTAACTGAAATAAGTCACACAGAAAAAGAAACATCATAAGATATCAGTAATACACGGAATGTAAACTTGGCTACACAGGAACTGAATTACAGAACAGAACAGGGTCTCAAATTTAGAAAACCAACTTATGCTTGCTTAAGGGTAGAGGTGAGTTGTGGTGCTGCATAAAACCAGAGATTGAAATGAGCACAGGTAAAGTTCCTTAAGTCAAATATGGAATAGACAAGAGCTACTCCTTGCTCAACGAAATGGACTCAACACCGCATATTAAACGCCTAAGAATGTACCTGACTAGTAAGTATCTTAAAACCTATGGATTGCTATGTCTCCGAAAGAGAATCAAGCATGTGTACAGGGGCATAAACGCAGCAGTGATAGGATTGGAGAGGTTCGGTGAGCAAATGAAGACCCTTTGAAGTCATATTGCATGGTACCCATTCCACGGGTTTCAACTACCCAGGTTTAAGGTATTCTTCCTTCAGCTAAAACATGCATGTGGAACCTAGAGTATGATCAACCATGTGATCGGGAGACGTGTTCAAATATGTCTCAGTTTTCGTACCCTGGTACTCGGGTGCAACATTCCAGACACTTTACTAACACTCTCCCGACTTGGAGAGTCAGTCCCTTTAACCTCCTGTTTGGCCCAGTTTGCAATTTGTGCGGAAGATGAATAGGAATAGCGAGAACCAATGAGAGGCTAGCTGGAGGTGTCTGGACGGGCAAATTTAACTCTCATTTTCCACCATGAAGAGGAATTAACCAAAGGCTCAGCGTGCCCTGCCGGAACCAGATTAGGGCCTGAAGCCATCCTGTGGTGTTGCGGCCAGGTCACAAGAAAGCAAGTTGAAGAAAGGAGCTCAGGGGCACTGTAATTCACAAACCTGCAGAGTTATAAATGACAGCTATCGTCCCAAAATAGACTGAAGTAAGGCTGCCAAGAGGACTTGAAAGCGGAGCAGAATTGCAGGAAACCGATTTCAGGAGCTAGACTGGAATTGCATTGAAAGCATAGGAAAAGAGGCAGAACGTCCACAATGATGCACTTGGCCAAAAAGGGCATATGCGTTTTTTCCTGAATATATTCAGGAAAAAACGCATACGCCCTTTTTGGCCAACCAAGCAAGCTTGCAAAGGAAATCTGCACTACAATGAAGTCTCACTTCCCCCCGGTCAAAAGGACCATCTGAAAAAAGTGTAAAATCCAGAAAGGCAGGACAGGCCTTGGAGACCTGGGAGCCTTGTTATGCTGATGGGCGGGATGTAAATTGCCAACAACCACTCAGGAGAAGTTTATGGTGTTTCCTGAAACATCTAAAAAACAAAGCAACAGAACCTAGGGCACTTCCACTTATGGTCCTATAGCTTAGGGAAATTAAAATCAAAAAGACACAGCCACCCGAAAGTTTGGAACGGCTCTGTTTACAAGAACCTCGTTTACAGTACAAGTTCAACATCGCAGAAAGTGAAAAATGGATAAAGAACTTGTGGTATTTACTTACAAAGCAATATCACTCAGCAATGAAATCTGTGTCATCAGGCCCTTAGCAGCACAATGAGTGGATTCAGGTATGATGATTCTAACTGAAATAAGTCACACAGAAAAAGAAACATCATAAGATATCAGTAATACACGGAATGTAAACTTGGCTACACAGGAACTGAATTACAGAACAGAACAGGGTCTCAAATTTAGAAAACCAACTTATGCTTGCTTAAGGGTAGAGGTGAGTTGTGGTGCTGCATAAAACCAGAGATTGAAATGAGCACAGGTAAAGTTCCTTAAGTCAAATATGGAATAGACAAGAGCTACTCCTTGCTCAACGAAATGGACTCAACACCGCATATTAAACGCCTAAGAATGTACCTGACTAGTAAGTATCTTAAAACCTATGGATTGCTATGTCTCCGAAAGAGAATCAAGCATGTGTACAGGGGCATAAACGCAGCAGTGATAGGATTGGAGAGGTTCGGTGAGCAAATGAAGACCCTTTGAAGTCATATTGCATGGTACCCATTCCACGGGTTTCAACTACCCAGGTTTAAGGTATTCTTCCCTCAGCTAAAACATGCATGTGGAACCTAGAGTATGATCAACCATGTGAACGGGAGACGTGTTCAAATATGTCTCAGTTTTCGTACCTGGTACTCGGGTGCAACATTCCAGACGCTTTACTAACACTCTCCCGACTTGGAGAGTCAGTCCCTTTAACCTCCTGTTTGGCCCAGTTTGCAATTTCTGCGGAAGATGAACAGGAATAGCGAGAACCAATGAGAGGCTAGCTGGAGGTGTCTGGACGGGCAAATTTAACTCTCATTTCCCACCAGGAAGAGGAATTAACCAAAGGCTCAGCGTGCCGTGCCGGAACCAGATTAGGGCCTGAAGCCATCCTGCGGTGTTGCGGCCAGCTCAAAAGAAAGCGAGTTGAAGAAAGGAGCTCAGGGGCACTGTAATTCACAAACCTGCAGAGTTATAAATGACAGCTATCGTCCAAAAATACACTGAAGTAAGGCTGCCAAGAGGACTTGAAAGCGGGGCAGAATTGCAGGAAACCGATTTCAGGAGGTAGACTGGAATTGCATTGAAAGCATAGGAAAAGAGGCAGAACGTCCACAATGATGCACTTGGCCAAAAAGGGCGTATGCGTTTTTTCCTGAATATATTCAGGAAAAAAACACATACGCTCTTTTTGGCCAACCAAGCAAGCTTGCAAAGGAAATCTGCACTACAATGAAGTCTCACTTCCCCCCGGTCAAAAGGGCCATCTGAAAAAAGTGTAAAATCCAGAAAGGCAGGACAGGCCATGGAGAACTGGGAGCCTTGTTATGCTGATGGGCGGGATGTAAATTGCCAACAACCACTCGGGAGAAGTGTATGGTGTTTCCTGAAACATCTAAAAAACAAAGCAACAGAGCCTAGGGCACTGCCACTTATGTTCCTATAGCTTAGGGAAATTAAAATCAAAAACACAGCCACCCCAAAGTTTGGGACGGCTCTGTTTACAAGAACCTCGTTTACAGTACAAGTTCAACATCGCAGAAAGTGAAAAATGGATAAAGAAGTTGTGGTATTTACTTACAAAGCAATATCACTCAGCAATGAAATCTGTGTCATCAGGCCCTTAGCAGCACAATGAGTGGATTCAGGTATGATGATTCTAACTGAAATAAGTCACACAGAAAAAGAAACATCATAAGATATCAGTAATACACGGAATGTAAACTTGGCTACACAGGAACTGAATTACAGAACAGAACAGGGTCTCAAATTTAGAAAACCAACTTATGCTTGCTTAAGGGTAAAGGTGAGTTGGGGTGCTGCATAAAACCAGAGATTGAAATGAGCACAGATAAAGTTCCTTAAGCCAAATATGGAATAGACAAGAGCTACTCCTTGCTCAATGAAATGGACTCAACACCCCATATTAAATGCCTAAGAATGTACCTGACTAGTAAGTATCTTAAAACCTATGGATTGCTATGTCTCCGAAAGAGAATCAAGCATGTGTACAGGGGCATAAACGCAGCAGTGATAGGATTGGAGAGGTTCGGTGAGCAAATGAAGACCCTTTGAAGTCATATTGCATGGTACCCATTCCACGGGTTTCAACTACCCAGGTTTAAGGTATTCTTCCTTCAGCTAAAACATGCATGTGGAACCTAGAGTATGATCAACCATGTGATCGGGAGACGTGTTCAAATATGTCTCAGTTTTCGTACCCTGGTACTCGGGTGCAACATTCCAGACACTTTACTAACACTCTCCCGACTTGGAGAGTCATTCCCTTTAACCTCCTGTTTGGCCCAGTTTGCAATTTCTGCGGAAGATGAATAGGAATAGCGAGAACCAATGAGAGGCTAGCTGGAGGTGTCTGGACGGGCAAATTTAACTCTCATTTCCCACCAGGAAGAGGAATTAACCAAAGGCTCAGCGTGCCCTGCCGGAACCAGATTAGGGCCTGAAGCCATCCTGTGGTGTTGTGGCCAGGTCACAAGAAAGCAAGTTGAAGAAAGGAGCTCAGGGGCACTGTAATTCACAAACCTGCAGAGTTATAAATGACAGCTATCGTCCAAAAATAGACTGAAGTAAGGCTGCCAAGAGGACTTGAAAGCGGGGCAGAATTGCAGGAAACCGATTTCAGGAGGTAGACTGGAATTGCATTGAAAGCATAGGAAAAGAGGCAGAACGTCCACAATGATGCACTTGGCCAAAAAGGGCGTATGCGTTTTTTCCTGAATATATTCAGGAAAAAACGCATACGCCCTTTTTGGCCAACCCAGCAAGCTTGCAAAGGCAATCTGCACTACAATGAAGTCTCACTTCCCCCCAGTCAAAAGGGCCATCTGAAAAAAGTGTAAAATCCAGAAAGGCAGGACAGGCCATGGAGAACTGGGAGCCTTGTTATGCTGATGGGTGGGATGTAAATTGCCAACAACCACTAGGGAGAAGTGTATGGTGTTTCCTGAAACATCTAAAAAACAAAGCAACAGAACCTAGGGCACTTCCACTTATGGTCCTATAGCTTAGGGAAATTAAAATAAAAAAGACACAGCCACCCCAAAGTTTGGAACGGCTCTGTTTACAAGAACCTCGTTTACAGTACAAGTTCAACATCGCAGAAAGTGAAAAATGGATAAAGAACTTGTGGTATTTACTTACAAAGCAATATCACTCAGCAATGAAATCTGTGTCATCAGGCCCTTAGCAGCACAATGAGTGGATTCAGGTATGATGATTCTAACTGAAATAAGTCACACAGAAAAAGAAACATCATAAGATATCAGTAATACATGGAATGTAAACTTGGCTACACAGGAACTGAATTACAGAAAAGAACAGGGTCTCAAATTTAGAAAACCAACTTATGCTTGCTTAAGGGTAAAGGTGAGTTGGAGTGCTGCATAAAACCAGAGATTGAAATGAGCACAGATAAAGTTCCTTAAGTCAAATATGGAATAGACAAGAGCTACTCCTTGCTCAATGAAATGGACTTACCACCCCATATTAAACGCCTAAGAATGTACCTGACTAGTAAGTATCTTAAAACCTATGGATTGCTATGTCTCCGAAAGAGAATCAAGCATGTGTACAGGGGCATAAACGCAGCAGTGATAGGATTGGAGAGGTTCGGTGAGCAAATGAAGACCCTTTGAAGTCATATTGCATGGTACCCATTCCACGGGTTTCAACTACCCAGGTTTAAGGTATTCTTCCTTCAGCTAAAACATGCATGTGGAACCTAGAGTATGATCAACCATGTGATCGGCAGACGTGTTCAAATATGTCTCAGTTTTCATACCCTGGTACTCGGGTGCAACATTCCAGACACTTTACTAACACTCTCCCGACTTGGAGAGTCAGTCCCTTTAACCTCCTGTTTGGCCCAGTTTGCAATTTCTGCGGAAGATGAACAGGAATAGCGAGAACCAATGAGAGGCTAGCTGGAGGTGTCTGGACGGGCAAATTTAACTCTCATTTTCCACCATGAAGAGGAATTAACCAAAGGCTCAGCGTGCCCTGCCGGAACCAGATTAGGGCCTGAAGCCATCCTGTGGTGTTGCGGCCAGGTCACAAGAAAGCAAGTTGAAGAAAGGAGCTCAGGGGCACTGTAATTCACAAACCTGCAGAGGTATAAATGACAGCTATCGTCCAAAAATAGACTGAAGTAAGGCTGCCAAGAGGACTTGAAAGCGGGGCAGAATTGCAGGAAACCGATTTCAGGAGCTAGACTGGAATTGCATTGAAAGCATAGGAAAAGAGGCAGAACGTCCACAATGATGCACTTGGCCAAAAAGGGCGTATGCGTTTTTTCCTGAATATATTCAGGAAAAAACGCATACGCCCTTTTTGGCCAACCCAGCAAGCTTGCAAAGGAAATCTGCACTACAATGAAGTCTCACTTCCCCCCGGTCAAAAGGGCCATCTGAAAAAAGTGTAAAATCCAGAAAGGCAGGACAGGCCATGGAGAACTGGGAGCCTTGTTATGCTGATGGGCGAGATGTAAATTGCCAACAACCACTAGGGAGAAGTGTTTGGTGTTTCCTGAAACATCTAAAAAACAAAGCAACAGAACCTAGGGCACTTCCACTTATGGTCCTATAGCTTAGGGAAATTAAAATCAAAAAGACACAGCCACCCCAATGTTTGGAACGGCTCTGTTTACAAGAACCTCGTTTACAGTACAAGTTCAACATCGCAGAAAGTGAAAAATGGATAAAGAACTTGTGGTATTTACTTACAAAGCAATATCACTCAGCAATGAAATCTGTGTCATCAGGCCCTTAGCAGCACAATGAGTGGATTCAGGTATGATGATTCTAACTGAAATAAGTCACACAGAAAAAGAAACATCATAAGATATCAGTAATACATGGAATGTAAACTTGGCTACACAGGAACTGAATTACAGAACAGAACAGGGTCTCAAATTTAGAAAACCAACTTATGCTTGCTTAAGGGTAAAGGTGAGTTGGGGTGCTGCATAAAACCAGAGATTGAAATGAGCACAGATAAAGTTCCTTAAGCCAAATATGGAATAGACAAGAGCTACTCCTTGGTCAATGAAATGGACTTAACACCCCATATTAAACGCCTAAGAATGTACCTGACTAGTAAGTATCTTAAAACCTATGGATTGCTATGTCTCCGAAAGAGAATCAAGCATGTGTACAGGGGCATAAACGCAACAGTGATAGGATTGGAGAGGTTCGGTGAGCAAATGAAGACCCTTTGAAGTCATATTTCATGGTACCCATTCCACGGGTTTCAACTACCCAGGTTTAAGGTATTCTTCCTTCAGCTAAAACATGCATGTGGAACCTAGAGTATGATCAACCATGTGATCGGGAGACGTGTTCAAATATGTCTCAGTTTTCGTACCCTGGTACTCGGGTGCAACATTCCAGACACTTTACTAACACTCTCCCGACTTGGAGAGTCAGTCCCTTTAACCTCCTGTTTGGCCCAGTTTGCAATTTCTGCGGAAGATGAACAGGAATAGCGAGAACCAATGAGAGGCTAGCTGGAGGTGTCTGGACGGGCAAATTTAACTCTCATTTTCCACCAGGAAGAGGAATTAACCAAAGGCTCAGCGTGCCCTGCCGGAACCAGATTAGGGCCTGAAGCCATCCTGTGGTGTTGCGGCCAGGTCACAAGAAAGCAAGTTGAAGAAAGGAGCTCAGGGGCACTGTAATTCACAACCCTGCAGAGTTATAAATGACAGCTATCGTCCAAAAATAGACTGAAGTAAGGCTGCCAAGAGGACTTGAAAGCGGGGCAGAATTGCAGGAAACCGATTTCAGGAGGTAGACTTGAATTGCATTGAAAGCATAGGAAAAGAGGCAGAACGTCCACAATGATGCACTTGGCCAAAAAGGGCGTATGCGTTTTTTCCTGAATATATTCAGGAAAAAACGCATACGCCCTTTTTGGCCAACCCAGCAAGCTTGCAAAGGCAATCTGCACTACAATGAAGTCTCACTTCCCCCCGGTCAAAAGGGCCATCTGAAAAAAGTGTAAAATCCAGAAAGGCAGGACAGGCCATGGAGAACTGGGAGCCTTGTTATGCTGATGGGCGGGATGTAAATTGCCAACAACCACTCGGGAGAAGTGTATGGTGTTTCCTGAAACATCTAAAAAACAAAGCAACAGAACCTAGGGCACTTCCACTTATGGTCCTATAGCTTAGGGAAATTAAAATCAAAAAGACACAGCCACCCCAAAGTTTGGAACGGCTCTGTTTACAAGAACCTCGTTTACAGTACAAGTTCAACATCGCAGAAAGTGAAAAATGGATAAAGAACTTGTGGTATTTACTTACAAAGCAATATCACTCAGCAATGAAATCTGTGTCATCAGGCCCATAGCAGCACAATGAGTGGATTCAGGTATGATGATTCTAACTGAAATAAGTCACACAGAAAAAGAAACATCATAAGATAACAGTAATACACGGAATGTAAACTTGGCTACACAGGAACTGAATTACAGAACAGAACAGGGTCTCAAATTTAGAAAACCAACTTATGCTTGCTTAAGGGGAAAGGTGAGTTGTGGTGCTGCATAAAACCAGAGATTGAAATGAGCACAGATAAAGTTCCTTAAGTCAAATATGGAATAGACAAGAGCTACTCCTTGCTCAACGAAATGGACTCAACACCGCATATTAAACGCCTAAGAATGTACCTGACTAGTAAGTATCTTAAAACCTATGGATTGCTATGTCTCCGAAAGAGAATCAAGCATGTGTAGAGGGGCATAAACGCAGCAGTGATAGGATTGGAGAGCTTCGGTGAGCAAATGAAGACCCTTTGAAGTCATATTGCATGGTACCCATTACACGGGTCTTAACTCTCCAGGTTTAAGGTATTCTTCCTTCAGCTAAAACATGCATGTGGAACCTAGAGTATGATCAACAATGTGATCGGGAGACGTGTTCAAATATGTCTCAGTTTTCGTACCCTGGTACTCGGGTGCAACATTCCAGACGCTTTACTAACACTCTCCCGACTTGGAGAGTCAGCGCCTTTAACCTCCTGTTTGGCCCAATTTGCAATTTCTGCGGAAGATGAACAGGAATAGCGAGAACCAATGAGAGACTAGCTGGAGGTGTCTGGACGGGCAAATTTAACTCTCATTTCCCACCAGGAAGAGGAATTAACCAAAGGCTCAGCGTGCCGTGCCGGAACCAGATTAGGGCCTGAAGCCATCCTGCGGTGTTGCGGCCAGCTCAAAAGAAAGCGAGTTGAAGAAAGGAGCTCAGGGGCACTGTAATTCACAAACCTGCAGAGTTATAAATGACAGCTATCGTCCAAAAATAGACTGAAGTAAGGCTGCCAAGAGGACTTGAAAGTGGGGCAGAATTGCAGGAAACCGATTTCAGGAGGTAGACTGGAATTGCATTGAAAGCATAGGAAAAGAGGCAGAACGTCCACAATGATGCACTTGGCCAAAAAGGGCGTATGCGTTTTTTCCTGAATATATTCAGGAAAAAACGCATACGCTCTTTTTGGCCAACCAAGCAAGCTTGCAAAGGAAATCTGCACTACAATGAAGTCTCACTTCCCCCCGGTCAAAAGGGCCATCTGAAAAAAGTGTAAAATCCAGAAAGGCAGGACAGGCCATGGAGAACTGGGAGCCTTGTTATGCTGATGGGCGGGATGTAAATTGCCAACAACCACTCGGGAGAAGTGTATGGTGTTTCCTGAAACATCTAAAAAACAAAGCAACAGAACCTAGGGCACTTCCACTTATGGTCCTATAGCTTAGGGAAATTAAAATCAAAAAGACACAGCCACCCGAAAGTTTGGAACGGCTCTGTTTACAAGAACCTCGTTTACAGTACAAGTTCAACATCGCAGAAAGTGAAAAATGGATAAAGAACTTGTGGTATTTACTTACAAAGCAATATCACTCAGCAATGAAATCTGTGTCATCAGGCCCTTAGCAGCACAATGAGTGGATTCAGGTATGATGATTCTAACTGAAATAAGTCACACAGAAAAAGAAACATCATAAGATATCAGTAATACACGGAATGTAAACTTGGCTACACAGGAACTGAATTACAGAACAGAACAGGGTCTCAAATTTAGAAAACCAACTTATTCTTGCTTAAGGGTAAAGGTGAGTTGGGGTGCTGCATAAAACCAGAGATTGAAATGAGCACAGATAAAGTTCCTTAAGCCAAATATGGAATAGACAAGAGCTACTCCTTGCTCAATGAAATGGACTCAACACCCCATATTAAACGCCTAAGAATGTACCTGACTAGTAAGTATCTTAAAACCTATGGATTGCTATGTCTCCGAAAGAGAATCAAGCATGTGTCCAGGGGCATAAACGCAGCAGTGATAGGATTGGAGAGGTTCGGTGAGCAAATGAAGACCCTTTGAAGTCATATTGCATGGTACCCATTGCACGGGTCTTAACTCTCCAGGTTTAAGGTATTCTTCCTTCAGCTAAAACATGCATGTGGAACCCAAGTATGATCAACCATGTGAACGGGAGACGTGTTCAAATATGTCTCAGTTTTCCTCCCCTGGTACTCGGGTGCAACATTCCAGACGCTTTACTAACACTCTCCCCACTTGGAGAGTCAGCGCCTTTAACCTCCTGTTTGGCCCAGTTTGCAATTTCTGCGGAAGATGAACAGGAATAGCGAGAACCAATGAGAGGCTAGCTGGAGGTGTCTGGACGGGCAAATTTAACTCTCATTTCCCACCAGGAAGAGGAAATAACCAAAGGCTCAGCGTGCCGTACCCGGAAGCAGATTAGGGCCTGAAGCCATCCTGCGGTGTTGCGGCCAGCCCAAAAGAAAGCGAGTTGAAGAAAGGAGCTCAGGGGCACTGTAATTCACAAACCTGCAGAGTTATAAATGACAGCTATCGTCCAAAAATAGACTGAAGTAAGGCTGCCAAGAGGACTTGAAAGCGGGGCAGAATTGCAGGAAACCGATTTCAGGAGGTAGACTGGAATTGCATTGAAAGCATAGGAAAAGAGGCAGAACGTCCACAATGATGCACTTGGCCAAAAAGGGCGTATGCGTTTTTTCCTGAATATATTCAGGAAAAAACGCATACGCCCTTTTTGTCCAACCAAGCAAGCTTGCAAAGGAAATCTGCACTACAATGAAGTCTCACTTCCCCCCGGTCAAAAGGGCCATCTGAAAAAAGTGTAAAATCCAGAAAGGCAGGACAGGCCATGGAGAACTGGGAGCCTTGTTATGCTGATGGGCGGGATGTAAATTGCCAACAGACACTTGGGAGAAGTGTATGGTGTTTCCTGAAACATCTAAAAAACAAAGCAACAGAGCCTAGGGCACTGCCACTTATGGTCCTATAGCTTAGGGAAATTAAAATCAAAAAGACACAGCCACCCCAAAGTTTGGAACGGCTCTGTTTACAAGAACCTCGTTTACAGTACAAGTTCAACATCGCAGAAAGTGAAAAATGGATAAAGAAGTTGTGGTATTTACTTACAAAGCAATATCACTCAGCAATGAAATCTGTGTCATCAGGCCCTTAGCAGCACAATGAGTGGATTCAGGTATGATGATTCTAACTGAAGTAAGTCACACAGAAAAAGAAACATCATAAGATATCAGTAATACACGGAATGTAAACTTGGCTACACAGGGACTGAATTACAGAACAGAACAGGGTCTCAAATTTAGAAAACAAACTTATGCTTGCTTAAGGGTAAAGGTGAGTTGGGGTGCTGCATAAAACCAGAGATTGAAATGAGCACAGATAAAGTTCCTTAAGCCAAATATGGAATAGACAAGAGCTACTCCTTGCTCAACGAAATGGACTCAACACCGCATATTAAACGCCTAAGAATGTACCTGACTAGTAAGTATCTTAAAACCTATGGATTGCTATGTCTCCGAAAGAGAATCAAGCATGTGTACAGGGGCATAAACGCAGCAGTGATAGGATTGGAGAGGTTCGGTGAGCAAATGAAGACCCTTTGAAGTCATATTGCATGGTACCCATTGCACGGGTCTTAACTCTCCAGGTTTAAGGTATTCTTCCTTCAGCTAAAACATGCATGTGGAACCCAAGTATGATCAACCATGTGAACGGGAGACGTCTTCAAATATGTCTCAGTTTTCCTCCCCTGGTACTCGGGTGCAACATTCCAGACGCTTTACTAACACTCTCCCCACTTGGAGAGTCAGCGCCTTTAACCTCCTGTTTGGCCCAGTTTGCAATTTCTGCGGAAGATGAACAGGAGTAGCGAGAACCAATGAGAGACTAGCTGGAGGTGTCTGGACGGGCAAATTTAACTCTCATTTCCCACCAGGAAGAGGAAATAACCAAAGGCTCAGCGTGCCGTGCCGGAACCAGATTAGGGCCTGAAGCCAGCCTGCGGTGTTGCGGCCAGGTCACAAGAAAGCAAGTTGAAGAAAGGAGCTCAGGGGCACTGTAATTCACAAACCTGCAGAGGTATAAATGACAGCTATCGTCCAAAAATAGACTGAAGTAAGGCTGCCAAGAGGACTTGAAAGCGGGGCAGAATTGCAGGAAACCGATTTCAGGAGGTAGACTGGAATTGCATTGAAAGCATAGGAAAAGAGGCAGAACGTCCACAATGATGCACTTGGCCAAAAAGGGCGTATGCGTTTTTTCCTGAATATATTCAGGAAAAAACGCATACGCCCTTTTTGGCCAACCAAGCAAGCTTGCAAAGGAAATCTGCACTACAATGAAGTCTCACTTCCCCCGGTCAAAAGGGCCATCTGAAAAAAGTGTAAAATCCAGAAAGGCAACAGGCCATTGAGAACTGGGAGCCTTGTTATGCTGATGGGCGGGATGTAAATTGCCAAAAGACACTTGGGAGAATTGTATGGTGTTTCCTGAAACATCTAAAAAACAAAGCAACAGAGCCTAGGGCACTTCCACTTATGGTCCTATAGCTTAGGGAAATTAAAATCAAAAAGACACAGCCACCCCAAAGTTTGGACGGCTCTGTTTACAAGAACCTCGTTTACAGTACAAGTTCAACATCGCAGAAAGTGAAAAATGGATAAAGAACTTGTGGTACTTACGTACAATGCAGTATCACTCAGCAATGAAATCTATGTCATCAGGCCCGTAGCAGCATAATGAGTAGATTCAGGTATGATGATTCTAACTGAAATAAGTCACACAGAAAAAGAAACATCATAAGATATCAGTAATACACGGAATGTAAACTTGGCTACACAGGAACTGAATTACAGAACAGAACAGGGTCTCAAATTTAGAAAACCAACTTATGCTTGCTTAAGGGTAAAGGTGAGTTGGGGTGCTGCATAAAACCAGAGATTGAAATGAGCACAGATAAAGTTCCTTAAGTCAAATATGGAATAGACAAGAGCTACTCCTTGCTCAACGAAATGGACTCAACACCGCATATTAAACGCCTAAGAATGTACCTGACTAGTAAGTATCGTAAAACCTATGGATTGCTATGTCTCCGAAAGAGAATCAAGCATGTGTACAGGGGCATAAACGCAGCAGTGATAGGATTGGAGAGGTTCGGTGAGCAAATGAAGACCCTTTGAAGTCATATTGCATGGTACCCATTACACGGGTCTCAACTCTCCAGGTTTAAGGTATTCTTCCTTCAGCTAAAACATGCATGTGGAACCCAGAGTATGATCAACCATGTGATCGGGAGACGTGTTCAAATATGTGTCAGTTTTCCTCCCCTGGTACTCGGGTGCAACATTCCAGACGCTTTACTAACACTCTC